>NC_081421.1:34718217-34943219 GCF_949786415.1 Peromyscus eremicus
TTCTTTCAGAAGAAAACAGGAGCCTTAAGAAGATCTGCTTTATCTGCATTGTTCAGGTGATAGGGTTGGAGTTGGGGTTAGGGTTAGGGTTGGGGTTGGGGTTAGTGTTAGTGTTAGTTTCTCACCCCTGTGATGTAAGGGACTGATTGGTAAGAAATGGATCTGTTATATTATCAGAGAACCTTCCTCCTGCAGCAAATGGGAATAAGTACAGAGACCCACATTTTACAGTGTGCAGAGAATGAGCGTCTTTGGAATGCTTAGTTCTAAATGACATGTCATTAACAAACCCCTCCTCTCAGGGCTCAGGGAACTGTAGAAAAGGAAGCAGAAAGAGTGTGAGCTGAGTGGTTAAGAGCACTGGTGGCCCTTCCAGAGGGCCCAAGTTTGATTTCCAACTCCCACATGGTTGGCTTACAACCGTCTTTAACTGCATTCCCAAAGGATATATTTCCCTCTTCTGGCTCCTCAAGCACTGTACACATGTGGTACACAGACATACATATGGGGAAAACATCCATAGATGTAAAATAAAGATAAAGGAAAAATTTTGCAAAAAAAAAAATAATGTGTTATAGGAATGGATGAGGATTCCAGGGTACCCACTCGTGTCCCGGGATGAACTGCAACAGGGACACATGGATAGTGGTAAAATCAGAGACAGTCTACTAAGAGAGAAAAACACACCCAAGAATGGAAGTAAGCCAGAGCTGGAGAAAGGTTAAAAGCTCACTGGTGCTGGGCCACAAAAGTCATGACCGCTGTACAGATTCTTGGCATAGCACTGTCTCCCCACCCCCCCCACTTGAATTTACCCAAACTTTTCTCAAACATGCCATCTCTTGTTCCCATAAGAGCCCCAGTGGAGTGGAGGTCTTACTTTTTCTGTCAGGGGTCATGCTAATCTTCATGTCTCTTTTTGTCCTACTGCATAACTGGAGTTACAACTAATGCAAATTGATGTCTTCCAGTTATAAGATTGGATCTGGTATTCTTGGGAGGATGTTTGGAAGTTCTGATTCCTGTAAAGGAGATAAGTCTCCCCAGCCTCAACAGGCAGGCCTTGACAGTACACACAGATATAGACACACACACACACACACACACACACACACACACACACACAGACACACACACACACACGCACATACACACACACCTCACAGATACATACACAGACATACATTCACACACCCCACACATAGACACACACACATATACACAGACATAGACTCCCCACACGTAGACACATACACATACCACATGCACATATATACACAGACATAGACACCCCACACATACACACACACATGTATACACATATATATAGACATAGACACCCCACACACACAGAGACACCACACACACACACAGAGACACACACACACATACACAGACATAGACACCCCACACATAGACACACACACACAGACACACATACCACACAGAGACAGACAAACATACACATACCATCATAGACACACACACACACACACACACACATCACAGTCTCACAGACAAACACACACATCATATACAGAGACACATACATGGACACAGACACATGCACACACAGGCACATACACACACCATGCACTGATGCACACAGACACACACATACACACACACTACCCCTACACACACACACACACACAGATACATGTACACACACACATCACATACACACACATACACACATACATACACAGACACCCACACCCATACAGAGACACACACACACACACACACACACAACATAGACACACAGACACAGAAATACATACATCCCACACATATACACATGGACACACATATGCACCCACACACTGACACACTTCAATGGGTTCAATGGATGCTTTCTCTGTTAACCCAGGTGAAGAAGGAAATTCATGGATCACAGTGTTGAATTTTAGAAAGAAGTTTTATTATAAGACATTTCAGACAAAAAAAAAGAGGGTGGAGCTCTGTGGAGCTGGAGCAGATGCCAGGGAAAGGAGATAACTGAGCTTCTAGTCCGGGGACTTTTTATAGGACTGATGGCAGAAATTGGGTAAAGCATTTAGGACAATTACTCTACTTGGCCCACTTATGAGGTGTCCAAGTTCTTCCTCTCAGTTTGAGTCACTCCTCCTGTATAGCTCTCAAACAAGAGTGCTCTCTAAGCAGAGAGGTAGTAAGGAACCAGGAACAAGAACTCTGCTCTGGCCTCCAGCAAGGAGAAACTGTTGTCAGGACCATGCCCACTTCTAGAACTGCTGCTTTTGGATTTCCAGCCCTAAAACTTCCTGACTAGTTTTATCTTCTGTTCTTATCAAAAAACACAAGGAATGGAAATAAGCCATCCATTGACAATTTATTGAACCTGAAAATATCATGTGCTGCTCTGGTCATTGTGTTTAATGAAATCAAACCAAGCTAAACAGTAGCCAAGCTCAAGAAGAGTGGAGATTTCCATGTTCAGACAGTGGGAATGCTCTGCTTTCCTCAAGGAAGCATTAGCCAGGCACAGGACTGAAAGCCATAAGACAGGAAGTTGTGCTGTCTTATGGGTTTAGGGAAGGGCCTCTTCAAATTGTCCCTCTTATAATCCCCGGTAGCCTAACACATTTCTACAGGGCTCTGGGTAAATAGGTATACAAGCAAAACATTTACCAATAATAAGTCATAAAGAAATTTATTTAAAGCAATTATTTGGCACATACAGATTTATCATTTAGTAGCAATGAAGGCAAAGTTATATCTGACCAAAATAGATGTGCTTATTTCTTTTTCTGTATGAATTAAATTTTGGCTGAATATTTGGTACAGCCTAGTGTATCTTCAATATCTTTTCAGAATTGATTGATACTTTGATTTATAATTGTTAGTGCTAAGAACACTGGCTTGCATAAATAGACAGAAGTATGCGTAGCACCATTTCAGGAATTGTTGGAAAGTCAACCATTATTCAGAGCCAAAAATTCATTTAAAGACTTTAAAATGGGACTCAAATGAAAAACTCAAAACAGTGATTTTTAAAATGAACCTTCCAAATCTTCTAAGACAAAATATCCTAATTTGATACATGCTGAAGAATGACAAAAAAATTAAAAGACTTTGTCCTTCGTAACTAAATAATTATGTTTCTATGAGAGCAGAAAATGGTGTATACCATAGGAGAATACTGAAATTCATGACATGCAGTATTGTGTTGTTAGACATGAGGGAATGCAATGTGTCCATGTTACATGCTCAGAACCAAACTAAAGTCACATTAATGCAACACAGGGGAGCACTGCCCCCAAACCTTAGATTAATGTTGCATTTGATTTTGAATTCATTTTTCAGTTCTTTTGTTAGGTAGAACTAGCTGGTTCTTGAGGTCATTGAGGATCGGTAATTGAGGAATTAGCTTTGGACCCCTTCCCCATTCCTGTCAAAACACTAATTTTTAACAAAATATTTATTTTTAATTTTTTTAATCTGTGTGTCTGCATGGGTGCCCACAGAGGCCAGAAAAGAGTGTTGGATCCCCTGGAACTGGAGTTACAGATGGTTGTGAGCCACCATGTGGGTGCTAAGAATCCAACTCCAGACCTCCAGAAGAGCATCAAGCACCCTCAACTGCTAGAGAGGAAAGGAAAGTGTCATAATTGCCTACTGTGAAATTTAAAATACCACCTGAAAGGAGAGAGGAGCATCACAGAGCCCTCTGAAGACGTAAAGTAGCTTACGACATGGAGGCTCATGGAGGAAGCACCTTGGTTGAAGCTCCCTAGGAGGAGAAAACATGGCTATTTTATAGATTTGGTCTTACTTTTCTTTACTTCCTGGCATCCACTATGTTACATGATTTTTATTTATTTATTTATTTTTTTGCCAGAAGATTACATGATGGCATGGTAATCTAAACTATTTAAAAGATGACAAGATTGTAAAACTTATCATCAACCCTTCCCTTAAGAGCTAATTTAGATCGGCCTGTCAATAACTTGGATAGAAAATGGTCTGTAGGAATTCTATTTTATTTGCAGTGGTGTTAAGAAGATGGGACCGGGGACCAGGTACCAAGGAGACAGTTCAGTTGGTAAGGTGCCCAATGGGCAAGCCTGAGGGGCTGAGTTCAGAATGCCGTCACCCGTATAAAAAGCCTAGTTCAGTAGACTGCATCTGCAGTCCCAGCACTGGAGTCCCCGGGCTTACTGGTCAGCCAGTCTATCTGAATTGCTGAGCTACAGGTTCAGTGAGAGACATTGTCTAAAAACTCAGGGGGTTGAGCAACTGAGGGATACATGTCACGTCAAAGGGGATAAGAGGTAGTTTCTGCTGGAGCTAAACATGGGTGTTTATGGGCCATGAACACAGATTCAGGGGACCCCAAATTCTCTGTTCCAATGTGACAGCTGCTTCATCAAGCTTTTATGGTAACAGAACAAAGAAAGTCATCAGTCAACACACTTTACAAATGTATTAGTGGCTATGTCCGGTAGCAGACTAGAGTGTAGTGGGGACATCTCTGCTATATAACATAGATAGCTTTGGGGTGATTTGGTGGAAGCTAGGGATCTGTTTATATGTTTCAAAGGATTTATCTAATAGTTTCAAAGATGTTAGGCCTCATACAGAAGTTGGCAATAAATGTCATTTAAGGGTGCTAAAGATAGCAATTTTAATTAGACTCTGGACCTGTAACATTCCAACCCTCCACAGTCATTACAATTCCAATCAGTTTATCAGCTTTTATAGAAGGTTTTTTCTTTTTAGTAACTTTCATTCACTATCCAGTGCCTCATTTGAATTTGTTAGAAACCCTTTAAAGGTAGTTACTACACACCACCACGGTCCTATATCTGACTATTGAAGAGAGAGAAACAGTCAGAGACACAGAGACAGAGGGGGAGAGACAGAGGGGGAGAGACAGAAGGGGAGAGACAGAGAGAGTTGTGACTTTCCCTCAAGGCTCATACCCACACTTGAATCTGTCTTACATTCCATGACTTGCTCCTAGAGGACCGTAGCTGTGGTCTGGAGCGTTAGGCCTTTCCTGAGCACCTCTCTTTCTCACCCTCACGCTGAAGACCACAGTCAAATGTCCAGGAAACTTCAGCTCTGCTTCCCAAACCCTGCTGAAGACCACAGTCAAATGTCCAGGAAACTTCAGCTCTGCTTCCCAAACCCTGCTGAAGACCACAGTCAAATGTCCAGGAAACTTCAGCTCTGCTTCCCAAACCCTGCTGAAGACCACAGTCAAATGTCCAGGAAACTTCAGCTCTGCTTCCCAAACCCTGCTGAAGACCACAGTCAAATGTCCAGGAAACTTCAGCTCTGCTTCCCAAACCCTGCAGTCCGGAAATTCTTTTCTGTGCCAGATCCACAAATCCCAGTTTGGCCCGAGTCAGGGTCCCTAGACGTAAGGGACCTGCTCAGGCTGCTGAGTGTGCAGTGGGGACTGTGTCTCCCTCCTGTGTCCCTCTGAATTCCAATACCCTTGTCCACCTCCTCTTTCTGGCAGCTGCTGAAATCTTCAGCTCGCCAGACCTGTTTTTTGTCTTATGGTTTTTTTTTTTTTGTTGTTGTTGTTTTATTTTCCCTTCTGAAACTCCAATAAAATGGCACTCGAGTTTACTTTTTTTTTTTTCAATTCCTTTGTGCATGAAACTAAGAACCCACAAAAATATAGCCACTGTTCCCTTCCATTTGTAACACTTCCATGTTCAAAACCTTCTGCTGGTCTTCACTGCCTGGGATACCTTGTACAGGGTCATAATCCAGTTTATGAAACTGGAGTTTAGGGTATAAACTTTGACAGACAATTTTAGGTTTGAATCCCGAGTAGGGCATTTGGATGAGTTAGTTGATCTTTTAAAATTCTCTTTTGCATTTACTTGTTTATTTTTATTTTGTAAGTATGTGGTGTGTGTGTGTGTGTGTGTGTGTGTGTGTGTGTGTGTGTGTATGTGTGCATGTATGTATATGGTGCCACAGTGCATGTCGGGAGATCTACAAGAGTTGGTTCTCCCCTCCCACAAAGTGGGTTCCAGAGATGAAACTTGGTGTGTTAGCCTTGGCAGTAAGCACCTTCCCCTGCTGAGTCATTTCACTGGCCCTCCTTGACTAATCTTCCTGAGCTGAGCTGAACTCAAGTGTAAAATGGAGGCTGTGACACTATCCGCCTTACTAGAATCAATAGATAATAGATGCAAACACCCAGCACAGAGCCCAGGTTGGAGGAAAAAATGAACTGAAGTGGACTGGTAATACAATTCAAGACTAAGAGTCTAGTGATGGGACTGCCAAAGGCATCATAGTGACTTTGAAAAGCCTGTGTAAAAATGCTTATGCCAGTGGTACTCAATCTTCCTAATGCTGTGACCCTTTAATACAGTTCCTCAAGCGTGTGCTGAGCTCCAACCATAAAATTATTTTCATCATTACTTCTAACTATAATTTTACTACTGTTATGAATCATAATGTAAATATCTATGTTTTTGATGGTTCTGAGCAACCCATGTGAAAAGGTCATTTGACACAACCCATAGGTTGAGAACCACTGGCTTATGCCCTAAGTGAGAAAGGCCAAACATTTTCTATAAAGAACAGACAGTGAGAAGACCAGATAGGTCGGCTGCCGGTGCCACTTTTTGGTGCCCTCAAGCAGATACCATCTGCCCAACCACAGATCACACAGGCCAGAAGATCAGAGAATAAACAAAAACCAAGGAACAAAACTCCCATCCAACAAAGACAAACCCAGAAATTGACACCTAGACCTATAATCACCCAAAACTCAGATGCCTAGATGCCAGCATAAGAACATAATACAAAAGAGTCAGGGCACTATGTCTCCACCAGAGCCCAACTATCCTACTGCAGCAGGCCCTGATATTCCAAACCAGCTGAAGCACAAGAAAAAGACCTTAAAACCAATTTTATAAAGATGATAAAGGTCCAAAGGAAAAAGTGAGTAAATCCCTTAAAGAAATCGAGAAAAAGACAAACAAAAAATTGGAGGAAATGAGTAAATCCCTGAAAGAAAGCTAAGGAAGAAAGAAATAGTTGAAGGAAATGAATAGAACTGTTCAAAGCCTAAAAATGGAAATAGAAACAATGAAGAAAATACAAACGAAGTGAATTCTGGAAACTAGAAAGGTAGGAAACTAAAAGGGGGCCATAACAGACTCCAGGGAAATCCAAAGTATCGTTAGGTCAGACTTTAAAAATCTGTTCTTCAAAAATTGGAAAATCTAAAAGAAATGGATAATTTTCTCAATAGATACCATTTAACAAAGTTAAATCAAGATCAGATGAACAATTTAAATAGACCTAAAAAAAAAAAACCCCAGGGCCAGATGATTTAATGCAGAATTTCAAAGAAGAGCTAATACCAATACTCCTCATCTTATTCCACAAAATAGAAACAGAAGGAACATTACCAAATTCATTTTATGAGGCCAGTCACCCTGATATCTACACCACACAAGATTCAACAAAGAAAAAGAATTACAGACCAATTTCCCTCATGAACATAGATGCAAAAAGACTCAATAAAAGACTCACAAACCCAATCCAAGAACACAACAAAAAGATCATCCACCATGATTAAGTGGGCTTCATCCAAGAGATGCAGGGATGGTTCAACATATGAAAACTTGTCAATGTAATCTACCATATAAACAAACTGAGAGAGAAAAACCCCACACAATCATCTCATTAGATGCTGAAAAAGCTTTTGACAAAATCCAACACCCCTTCATGATAAAAGTCTTGGATAGAGTAGGAATACAAGGGATATATCTAAACATAATAAAGGCAATTTATAGCAAACCTATAGCCAACATCAAATTAAATGGAGGCAATTAAATTAAATTAAACTCAAGGCAATTCCACTAAAATCAGGAACAGGACAAGCTGTCCACTCTCTCCATGTTGATTCAATACAGAACTTGAGGTTTTAGCTAGAGCAATAAGACAACTGAAGGAGATCAAGGCGATACAAATTGGAAAGGAAGAAGTCAAATTATTATTATTTGCAGATGATATGATTATATAAGCTACCCCAAAAATTCTACCAGGGAACTCCTACAGCTGAGAAACACCTTCAGTAAAGAGGCTAGATACAAGACTAACTAAAAAAAAGAAAGATCAGTAGCCCTCCTATATACAAATGATAAACGGGCTGAGAAAGAATCCAGAGAAACAGCATCCTTCACAATAGGCACAAACAATATAAAATATCTTGGGGAAACCCTAACCACGCCAGTGAAAGACTTGTATGACAAAAACTACAAGTCTTTGAAGAAAAGAACTGAAGAAAGTATCACAAGATGGAAAGATCTCCCATGCTTACTGGCCAGCCAGTCTATCTGATGTATTGTATGAAAGAAGAATAAAGAATAAAGAAAAAAAGAGCAGATAGTAAATCATGTAGCTTTGCAAATACTCATTTCCACTCTTTGGCTCTAATAACTAGATGAGCTGTAAATGCACTCACTACTTACGTTCAAAATTAAACTTTATGTGTACTAGAATTAGAAGTTCACATAATTTTCCTATTCTTATACTATAGTTTGAGTTTTATACAATTTTTCCCTCTCTAAATACTGTCTTCCTTGCCTCAACCATTGAAAATGTGAGGATCACTCACATTTCCTGGGACTTTGTAAAATTAGGTGATCGGCCAGGTTTGGCCTGCAGGTTGTAGTCTGACTAACATGCTCTAAGACAGTAACTTAATCCATTTAGTTCAACAACAGTAAGAGCAGAAGTTTTTAGCTTCTGCTTTGTGACACTCCGCCCTAATTTGAAGGCAGAAAGTCTTCTGCTAAATGTGCCTCTTGGCAGCTCTGTGTTAGACTAATGTGAACAAAACATGTTGGAAATCCTCTCAGGATCCTATGTTAGGTTTGGCCATCTGTAGAACAAGGTAGAGAAAAGTAAATTAGACGACACTAATGAATGGTATGTAATGACCTGTCTTGTGGTAAAAAGTTCTGAAAGGACAAATGCAAACGGTTGTAGGAGCCATTGCCAACCTGACACAGGTCCATACTGGGTGTATTATAAAACCGGGTATTTAATAACTCACTGGCTAAAAATACATTATGATGGTGCATCCCAGTTATGTTGGGTTGCGTTGTAAACATCCAAAGCATTTGCAAGCATTCAAAGCATTTTATTATTTTGAAATGACATTTCTTTGGCTAAGGTGAGGATATCTGCACTAGTGTTTGTAATTGTCATAGTGAGTTCCAATTGTCAACTTGACACACCTGTTTAGATGGGCGCTCAAAAAAAAAAATGCCTAGATTGGATTGGGATGTGGGGAAAGAGGTATGTGGGAAATGCTACTTTCCTTGCATATTCCCATCTTCCAAAGTGAGTTGTATATATAGACTTCATAGCTGACAGCAGGAAGTTCAAGATATGGTGAGTAGTCAGAGGAAATGTGGTGAAGGATATTCTTTTTTTTATTAATTAAATTTTTTCATTTATTTAAAATATTGACCACAGTTTCCCCTTCCTCCTTTCCTCCCATCCACTGCCCCCCTCTCCCCGCCACCTCCCATCTACCTCCCTTCCCATTCACTCTTCCTCCATCTCCATTCAGAAAAAGGCAGGCCTCCCATGGGCTTGGGCAAAGCATGGCACATCAAGTTGAGGAAAGATCAGGCTTCTCCCCCTGCATCAAGGCTGGGCAAGGCAACCCAGCATGGTGAATAGGTTTCCAAAAGCCAGCTCATACACCGGGGACAGGTCCTGATCCTACTACTAGGAGCCCCACAAACAGACCAAGTTACACAACTGTCACACACATGCAAAGGGCCTAGGTTGGTGCCTTGCAGGCTCTCTAGCTGTTGTCCAGAGTCCGTGAGGTCCCATGAGCTCAGGTCAGCTGTCTCTGTGGGTTCTCCAATCATGACCTTGACCCCCCTGACGCCTATAATCCCTCCTTCCTCTCTTCAACAGGACTCCTGGAGCCCGGCCCGGTGCTTGGCTGTGGATCTTTGCATCTGCTTCCATCAGTTACTGGATAAAGGCTCTATGATGGCAATTAGGGTAGTCACCAATCTTGATTATAGGAGACAGCCAGTTCAGGCCCCCCTCCACTGTTGCTAGGAGTCTTAGCTGGGGTCATCATTATGGATTCCTGGGAGTTTCCCTGGCACCAGGTTTCTCCCTAACACTGAAATGTCCCCCCACATCATCTTTTATTACTCTCCCCCTCCATCTCACCTGCAACTTGCCCAGCCAGATCCCCTATGTTCCCATTCCCCCATGCCCCCATTCCCAGTTTACCCAGGAGTTCTCGTCTACTTCCCCTGGTGAAGGATATTCTTAAACATCCAGCACCTTGATAACATGGTCTTACCATTTAATATTAACTTCTACACACACACACACACACACACACACACACACACACACACAAACAACCCACCCCCACACACCACCATACCAGACACATGCATTTTTTTTTTTAAGACAGGATCTTGGTATATAGCCTACAGTAGTCTCAAAAACTAAGTTCTTATAATGTCTGTCCATCTACCATTCATTCTTAACAGAGTTAACATCCATTAGGCATAGTTAACATAGCAGATAGGAGCCACACTATTTTATGGGACTATTTTATTTTATGAAAATCTTTAACTTCTTTTAAAATTGAAAGAGAAGGTTAACTTTTAATTTAAATAATATATTTTAATATCAACATTTTTGTCTTTATGGGACTATAATAACATAGTTAAATATGCGTCTGTTTCTGTGGAGGAAGGAGCTTATGAAATAAAAGTACCGGGGCTCCAAAGTCATCATGTGACCCTGATTCTGAACCATCAGCTCTCTGGTACTTACTGCAGAGAAAATTGAGAAAGCACATTTTACTATTTCTTTAAATTAAAAAAAAAAAAAAACCTTAAGTTTATTTTGTGTGTATGTGTGCTTTGCCTGCAGGTCTCTTTGGGTACCACTTGAGTGCCTGGTACCTATGGAGGCCAGAAGAGAGCATCAGATCCCTTGGAACTGGGGTTACAGACAGCTGTGGGCTGCCATGTGGGTGCCGGGAATTGAACCCTGGTCCTCCAAAAGACAGGTCAGCACTCTTAATTGTTGAGCCTTCTCTCCAGCCCCAGCATGTTAACATTTCTTATCCCTTCTGTTTTAGCTTGTTTTCTTTTGCTGGAACAAACTAATCAAGACGGTAATTCACAAAGGACTCGTGATTCTAGCATCTCCGAAGCCCAAGAATGTGACACAGTGTGTGCTCAGCATCTGGTGAGGGCATCATGGAGATTATTACACCACACCTCAAGAACAGATGTGCCAGCTTGGGGCTCTTTCTCTGCTTCCCCACCTCCTCTCCTTCTTCTCCTCCTCCAACCACGAATGCTAGATACAATACTTTTTAAAAAATCCCCAACCACCTTTGAAAAAATAGGTTTGCTCACTGGCCTGGAATTTGCCGAATAGGCTAGGCTGTCTTACCAATGGGCCCAAGGAATCTGTCTGTCTCTGCCTCCCCAGTGTTAGGATTACCAGAATTCACCATGATATCAAAGACCCATGGGTTTTTGGGTCTTTGTGATTGCAAAGACTCAGCCATCTCCCCAGTCCAGTAACTTTCAGAATATCTGCTTTTTGAGAATGGACATGATTTTAAATTTCTTGCAGGAGGTAGACTATACTCTCATCAAATAAGAATATCCTTCTACAATTGTAAGCAATGCCATTACTCCACAGTATATTTAGGGACTTCCTTTTCCATGTACCTCCTCAGGATTTGGAGGTGGGGTCTTATTCCTTATGGCTTCCAGTAAAGATGGTGTCATATTCCTTATTCTCCTTTAGTGTACTTAACAAGTCAGCAAGTTGTGCAAGTGTGTCGTCAGGAACCATGCAGCCAGGATCCTCTTGAGGCAAGCCTGCCACTGCCCAGTGCCTTCCAACAGAGCTGGGCAGGGAATGCTAACCTCAGGGTGAGATTGTGGCAGGCAGGATCCAACTTTATGTTACAGGACAAGGCCACTCAGTCTCCTTTAGCTAAGAGCTTGATTTAGCAATGGAGATCATATCCCAAGCGGCTAGCAACTTGACATCAAATATGAACTTTATAAAGCACTTCTGAAAGGTCATTTGAGGAGCACACATGGCAGTGTTTCCTGGGAACCCACTACTGTGTTTACATGGGATACGGTAATCATCTCCCCACTCAAAATTAACAGCACATAGAACTTTAACCAGTCTTCCAGTCATTTCTTTGTGTCCCCACCCATTAATCTTTGGGGATAGACATTGTTCCTCTATTTTAGTTTTTTTCCCCCCTAGAGGGACAGTTAATACCCAGCTGACCCCAAGGGGGAAGAAATATTTGACAACCATCCACCCCTCAACCCTAAAAGAAACAAAAATAGGCCTTATTGGGGGAGGGCATAACCAATATTTTTATTTCCCTTAAAAATTTTACTTGTACAAATTACCCAATACATGAAATATTGGGAGAATACTAGAATCTCCTCTCAGGTGTCTCTCATCCAGCTGCAGCACAGTCTCCTTCTGAGCCCCAGTCCCTTCTCCCAGGCATTTTCCGGCAAGTTCTGGACCTCTTCTAACTTTGTTTGTACATATGTAACCCTACAAGATGCGAAGTGCCATTTTTCAAAGATACATGCTGGATAGAAAAACGATTGCTAGTGAGGGTGAAGTCATATTTTGTTAAACTTTCCTTTCAGTTGTGTGGGAGTGTGCGCACATGAGATACCTGGCTGTAACATAAGATGTATTTCTAAATCAGTTGCAAAGTCACCGTTCCAGAAGCAAGTCTAGTGGACTCAGTCCTCACCGGCTGCAGCATCTCTCACTGCACCTGGATCCCTTGTTGAGAGTCAGAGAAGAAGACAGATCCATCCAAAGGAGAGAAGGGCTGGGGGAGGTACCTGGGGTGGAGGTGGATTTCCAGTTTGGGATGTGACATCTTACAACACTTCCCCCAAAGAGAGTTTGTGTCCCAGGTTAAATGCTTGCAGCCTCCCCCTTCCTTTGCTGAAGGGGGTTTTGTGCTGTGACTTTGTGCTGGCTTTGTTCTGGTGTTTGGAAGAAATGAGTTCAAAGAGGCCTCCCAAAGCTGGCTGTGTTTCCTTGGTGAAGGGCGGGCACAGCAACAGGGAGGGGAGTGGGAAACAGCCAACTTCAGAGGAGTTTAGAGAAGAGTTTGCAAGAAAGCATGGGGAAAGGAGCCAGGAGGGCTTTCTGAATGGCTGCTGTGGAGGGATTTCAGGGCGAGCTGCTGTGAGTCATGCTTTGCATATTACTTTAGGTCTGTTTAAAAAAACAAAAAACAAAACAAACCCCCAAACCCAAACTCATCATATTCCAACAATCCAGCCAGAGACTGCAACAGAGAGCATGGTGGAGATGCTGAGGCTGAGGGAGAGAGGAGATCCAGGGTACATTTGAATGCAGTCAATAGGCCTGCTCACAGGATTGAACACTGGTGTAACTGACCTGGCAGAAGAAGGGGAGTTCGAAAGGGAAACATTTGTGCCCTTCTCCCTTCGTCTGTCAGACTATTGAAAGCAGGGCCTGCAGAGAAGGAAATTTTCCACGGGAATCCCATGTGGGAGGAAGGGAAGGGATGGAGTCTCAGTGCTAGCAGGAAGAGGAGGGTGCATCGGAGAAGGGTTTTTACTTACCTCTTCTGACAACTTAATGTATAGGCATTTCCTGGCCTTTGTTAGTGTGTTCCACAGAACTCTAACACTGCCACAGCAAAGGCAGAGAGAACGTCTTTCTCTCTTTGTCCAAACTGTAAATGAATTCGTTTCCCTTTGTCAATTGGCTCCTTCCCACCCCTCTTCGTTAGCAGGAAGAAAGTATATTAAACGCCCTGCAGGGGCAGCAGGCTGGACAGCGACAAGGGGCCACCTGCTCTAATCTTTGTTCCGTTTGTTTCTTTGGTTTAGGGTGCTGGAGATTAATCTGTGTCCTGTGGGTACGAGGCAAGTGCTCTACTGTTAGGTAGCTACTTAGGGTTCAGAAGGTTTGAAGGTCATTGAGGATGGGTCACCACCATCCCCCTTTTCCTTCAGCCACCAATTCCTGTGTCCCTGGTGACACTGAGCTGAGAGTCACATGGAGCTTCAGAAGTGAAGTTCAGGACTGTGGGGGCTACAGAGATGCAGGGCAGGGGGGTCCATCCAGGCAGATGAAGGGGTGGATGGATGGATAGGGGCATTCAGGCAGCAATTTGAGTAGGCTACATCAACACTGGGGCCTGGGCTGGGAGTTCTCAGCCCTTGATACACACACCAGGTGGTCACCTGAGGTGTCCTCTTCTCTATGTGGTCTGGGGACAGAGTTGTACCCTTGTCTCAGTCTAGTGTGTTCTGTATGTTGTCAGGCTTGGTTTTCCTGATCCCGTCTACTATGACTATATGTTTATCTGGGCCCAATTCACTCTGATAAATTTATAGGTGTCATCATTATTTTTTCTTTCAGAAATAAGTTATTTACCAGTCTGTGTCTAGTGGGCAGTGTCACACAGATGATGAGTCCATGCCCACCACTGTTCTATGTCAAAATGGCATCAAATGCTACTTGTAAGACATAGTCTCTTTGGGCAAGGCAGGGCAGACAAATCACTGTTAATACTCCCTATACTATGGAGTAACATAGAGTAGGGCATAGGCTAATCGAAAAAACACCCATTGGGAAGTCTATTTCCTCCAGGTAAATTTAGCCTGGCTATTTAAAAAATAGATTTAAGCCAGGTGGTGGTGGCGCATGCCTTTAATCCCAGCATTTGGGAAGCAGAGGCAGGCAGATCTTTAAGTTCAAGGCCAGCCTGACCTGCAGAGCTAGTTCCAGGAGAGCTAGGCTGTTACACAGAGAAACCCTGTCTCAAAAAAATGGTTCGTTTATTTTTCTTTAAATTTTTGTGATTGTTTGTGTTTTGCATGTGTTCTTAGGGGTGTATACACACCTGCAGGCCAGAGGTTGATGTCAGTTAATCACTTTTCCCCTGACAAGGAAGGGTACAAAGATGTGGCAGACCCCAAATCCACTCTTTCCTTGGCCACTTGAGGTCTGAAGCTGACGATCTGTTCTTCCTTCTCTTCATTCTCCTCACAAGGTCCACTTCTGCCCATTGTCTCCAGGCTCTGCCACCAGAAAGAGATTCTCCATTTCTCTTCTGTTTCTTTTCTTCCTTGTTCCTCCAGTCTTTCCAAGTAAGTATGCATGTTTGTCTTTACTCTGGTTGTTTAATGACATTTCCAGTGGTGGTGTGTCTTACCTGTATCTCTCAATTGTTTGGGCCCTGGAAGAAACCTTCTAGATAAAAAAGGATATGGTCTAAATGTGTCTTCAGCAACAGGTGCTGATGCAAGCACTCTGTTAGATAAATTCTCCACTCCTTCCTAAGGCAGCAGTGTGATTCCTGGTGGAGGGTCAATGTAGAAGAAGAGAGAAAATCCTCTTGGGGGAGAATATAACGTGTCTCATACATGGACCATTTTCCTCATTATATAAATGCTATGGTCCCTTTTACTCTTCATGAATCTTGGGGTTGGGAAGGCAAAAGTGAGACAGATAGCATTTTGCAATGCCCTCTGGCTCCCACACTGAGACTTTTGCTATGGTGCAACCAGTTCAATTCACTTCAGGACAGAACCTGGTCATCATTCTTGCTGGGCAAAGGTCATGCATGGTTAGCTGATCAGCTGTACAAATAAGATAGGCCCAAAGAAGACAATTATTATATATTCCCTGTATATGCAGTTTCTAAAATAGGCAGATACACAGAGGCAGTAAGTAAACAAAAGTTAGCAGGGGTTGGAGAGAATAGGAAAGAGATAACTACCACAAAATCCACAGAACCCATAACTAACTGGCATCAAAGTACTAGTTTGCTTCAACTGACTCCTGAAGGGCAAAATGGCTAATCAGAAGGTAAGACATGTAGGCTAGCTTGGAGGTTGTGGTCATGGGCTCGGGCCTCAGTAATATCTACCACTGCCTTAGTTAGGGCTTCCGTTTCTGTGATAAAACACGATGTCGAAAAGCAGCTCGGGGAGGAGGCTCTGTTGGGCTTACACTTCCAGGCAAAAGCTCATCACTTAGGGAAGTCAGGGCAGGAACTCAAGGCAGGAAACTAGAGGCGGGAACTGAGGTGAAGGCCATGAAGGAGAGCTAATTACTGACTTCTTCCTCAGCCTGCTCAGTCTGCTTTCTTATACCATCCAGGTAGCACCACCCACAATGGGATGGGTCCTCCCATATAGGTCATTAAGAAAATGCCTCACGCCGGGCGGTGGTGGCACACGCCTTTAATCCCAGCACTTGGGAGGCAGAGGCAGGTGGATCTCTGTGAGTTCGAGACCAGCCTGGTCTACAGAGTGAGATCCAGGAAAGGCGCAAAGCTACACAAAGAAACCCTGTCTCGGAAAAAAAAAAAAAAAAAAAAAAGAAAATGCCTCACATTCTTTCCTACAGTCCAATGCAGCCATCTTATGGCCTTCTTCCCCTTCCATGCATCCATCCATCCATCTCTCCCTCCCTCCCTCTCTCCTCCCTCCTTCTCTCTCTCTCTCTCTCTCTCTCTCTCTCTCTCTCTCTCTCTCTCTCTCTCTCTCTCTTTCATATTTGATCACTCTATACTCCAGGCTGTCCTACAACTCAGTCTGTAGCAATCCCCCTGCCTTGGGCTCCTGACTGGGATTGTGGAGGTAAGCCACCACTTCCTTGGTGCTGTCACTTTCTGCAGCAATGTGATTTGGGGAAAGTTTTCTCACCTCACTGAGCCTCAGCTTCCTCAATTTAAAAATGGAAATAGAATTACTTTACTTCTAAGAGTAATTGTGACAACCCAATTAGAATGCAGTGTTGCATTTCTGCCTGATGCAGAGGAAACCCTGATATTGCTTTTATTATGTCTGAAAAGTGGTTATTTTATTGGGTGATAGTCTTTGAAATATGGGTAAGAACCATGAATAATATTCAATATTAGAGCACAAATCCAAAGTTGCCTCATAAATATGGAGATTGACCCAAAGACCATGTGTTGTGGAATATTTAACTATGTAAACATGTATTGCATTTGTTTAATTATGTAAAGCTGTGTTGCTGTTTTACCTTGCCTTCCCAAGGCACCTGGTTAGTCCATTTAAAAAGCTGAATGGCCAATAGTGAGGGAGCAGGTATAGGTGGAATTTCTGGGCAAGGGAGTAAGTAGGAGGAGGAATTTAGGCTCAAAGAAAGCAAAAGAGATGCCAAGGCAGCCAGCCAGACACACAGAAAGCAGGAAAATAGGACATACAGAATGAAAGAAAGGTAAAAAGGCAAAACATAGATGAGTAGAAACAGGTTAAATTAAGTTAAAAGAGCTAGTGGAACAAGCCTAAGCTAAGGCCGAGCATTCATAACTAACAATAAGTCTCCATGTTTTTATTTGAGAGCTGATTAGTGTAGCAGGGTCCTGTGCTGTTGTTTCCTTTGGGGGAGGGGGCCAAGTAGGTGCAGAGTCAATGACACAGACTCTGGGAGAATGTTGAAAGAACAAGCTCAGTTTATTCAGGAAGAGGCAAGCCTTAAATACCCTCCACCCCACCCTGGAGGAAGGTCTGATGAATGTGCATCTGCTGGTGTGCCTCTCATTGGTCCAGGTCATCTCCAGCTCATGTCTCAGCTGTTGTTGCTAAGGCCCTTAGGCAGACTCAGGTTGGCTCTCAGAAAGTATCTTTTTTACTAGTTTGGGCCAGCTGGCCCTCAAGCCTGTTAGGGATGAGTCATCCCACATATTGACAGCCCAAAGAAAATTCCAACTACAGCCATATGGAGGGACATTAAGTCTATAGTGCCTCCCCAGACAGAGGTCAACTCTAGGGCCATATTCCTGTCAAGTCAGTATCTCATTGTCTTGTACACACCACTCTGCAGTGGACACACAGCAAGCATGCAGGAGATGATTTGGAATATTGGACAACAATATACACTTTTGCTAATTGAATTTTACCTTTCTATACTTCATTCTCACCATCCCTTAGTTATGCTTTCATTTACTAAATTTCAATTCTTTCCAGTTTTGTTTAGAAATTAAGCTTAGTTTACCTTAATATTGAGCATTATAGACATTTCTCATTCTCAGTTCCACCTCTAAAAATCTGCAATTCAGAAAGACTTCTTTTATTATGAATGTATAGCAGCATTCACATAATAAAACAAAATAGAGCTCACAAAACCATAACGTACAAACCTAGGAGAATATTTAGGCTAGAAATAGAAATTTATGGAGCTCTAAGTTTGGGCTTTTATCAGCATTTACATGATGTATAAAGTCAATAGACTGAGATCACTAGAGTGTGAGTACAGATAGGAATGAGTACAGATAGGCTGGAAGATTGAGTCTGCAGGTGTCCAGGGTTGGGGGTCACAGAGGGAAGAAAACATCTAGCAGAGAAGACTGAGAGGAGCAGAGACAGGCAGAGGAAAAAAAGGTAGAGAGTGCAGAGTCTGAGGTGCACTGCCGTGACACTTACAAGTGGATGGGAACCATGACTACTGAGACTGCCGCAGGATTACGTTGTGTTCAGCTT
The DNA here is from genome assembly GCF_949786415.1 of Peromyscus eremicus. Classification (NCBI taxonomy): domain Eukaryota; kingdom Metazoa; phylum Chordata; class Mammalia; order Rodentia; family Cricetidae; genus Peromyscus; species Peromyscus eremicus. Next base: position 34,736,784 of record NC_081421.1, read on the forward strand.
TGTTGAAGTGGCCAGAGATGCAGAGCTGAAGAGTGCTGGGCTAGAGCACTAGTGAAAGAACATGCTGAAGAAAACAAAGTTATACATGTCCTTCTAGGACACTGGTTCTCAACCTTCCTAGTGCCAGGACCCTTTTATACAGTTCCTCATGTCTTGCTGGTCCCCAACCATACATAAAATTATTTTTGTTGCTACTTCATAATTGGAATTTTGCTACTGTTATAAATCATTATGTAAATATCTATTTTCTGATGGTTTAGGCAACTGTGGGAGACCAGCTTCCACTTTTTCCCCAGGGTACTCTTGAGGAGAAAGGGATAAAAGATTTAGATAGAATTATAAAGGGGAAAGAGACAGATAGAAACACAGGATAGTCTTGGGAGGGCCCTTACTAGCTCATCTAAAGGGCTTTTTATAGGAATACCAAGGGGTGGAGCAAAGACCTCCCCCTAGCACAGCCAAGTGCAAACCCTTCAATCACCTGGTAACCACATAGGTGGTCAAGCCATCCTTTAATGCAGCCCTGCCTGGTGAAGCAAGCTCAGATCTCACTAGGAAACCTTTGTGGGCCTCCACAGGCAACCCTTATGAAACAGTCCTTCAACCTCAAAGGGGTCGCGACCCACAGGTTGAGAACACTGTTCCGAAATTTATGCAGAGATCTAGAGAGCATGCATCAGACTCAACAATGGCCCTGTCTGACATGGGAGGGGGAAATGATAGGAAACAAAAGAGGGAAAAGAAAAGGATGTGAAGATTTTATGTTCTTATTTCATATGACTTTCTTCAATGTAGTTCTTTAAAAAAACATTTTAATCATTTTAGTAATTCAAGTGTTTAGTTTAAAAACAAGAAAATTCTCCAAATCACATTTATAATTTCCTGGTTGCTTTGTTATATGTCTCCATTTGTATGACTCCTATTAGCTTTGGCCCCTGGTGGGACATTATTTCTCCCATCTCTCTGTGCATGGGGAAATGTCTCCTCATGGCCAGGATTCAAATCATCCATATCCTACCTGTAACATTTAGGACTTTCCTTGGAAAGTGGTTTCAATGCATTTACTTTTATAAAGTACAGAGAATTAAAATGACTTTCTTTGGAAATTTGCAATGCACCCAGTGTGACAAGAGGCAGTCCACCATTTATAGGTTGCTGGAGCAATTCAAGGGGTTTCCATTTTTATCAACCATAGGGGATTTGTTTCCCCTTTAGCCCTAGTGCAATATTAAAATACAGTTCTTCATCTCCTCCCCAGACAAATCATAATGGTCTCTCTCAAGTGAGACTCAGACATAGGCATGAAATATTGTTATAAGGTTTCAATTCTACTGAGCCATCAATTCGGAACTACTAGAGTAGATACTTTTAATTTTAATAGCCACATAATTATTCCTTTCTAGAGTTAGGGATTTTGCTTCCTGTTATCTACACATGCACACGCACGCACGCACGCACGCACGCACGCACGCACGCACGCACGCACACACAAACAGATGAAGGCAGAATGCCCTGAGATGTCAGGAACTTGGAAACAAGTTCGCTGGATGGCTCAAAGTGCATGTAATATTTTCCAGGGACAGAAATGAAAGAGATATCTTGATAGAAGGAGACATTATGGGATATGGGAGAAACCTGGTGCTAGGGAAATTCCCAGGAATCTACAAGGATGCCCCCAGATTAGACTACTAGCAATAGTGGAAAGGGTGCCTGAGCTGGCCTACCCTGATAATCAGATTGGTGAATACCCTGTCAGCACAGAACCTTCATCCAGTAACTGATGGAAGCAGATGCAGAAATCCACAGCCAAGCACCAGGCCGAGCTCCAGGAGTCCAGTCAAAGAGAGGAAAGAGGGATTATATGAACAAGGGAGGCCAAGATTGTGATGGGGAAATATACCGAGACAACTGAACCAAGCTCATAAGAACTCACAAACATTAGACCAACAGCTGTGGAACCTGCATGGGACCAGACTAAGCCCTCTGCACACGGGAAACAATTGTGTAGCTTGCTCTGTTTGAGCAAGCCCCTGGCAGTGTGATCAGAATCTATCCCTGGTGCATGAGCCACCTTTCTGGATCCCATTACCTATGGTCAGACACCTTGCTCACTGCTGATAAAGCGGGAAGGGCTTGTTCCTCCCTCAACTGAATGTACCAGGTTTAGCTGTCCCCCTATGGGAGAACTTACCCTGTTGGAAGAGGGGATGATGAATGGACAGGAAAGGTGGCGGGGGCAGGAGGAAGGATGAGAGGGGGGTCTGCAGTTGGTATGTAAAATGAATAAAAAAAAAAAAAGAAGTGCAAAGTCAGTACAAAACTGATTGATGCCTTCAATACCCCAAAGCCTTGATCTTTGGGTTAATTCTTTTCTTGTTATAGATAGGGTCTCACTACGTAGTCCAGTTGGCCTGGAACTCACTCTATACCCCAACCTAACCTCAAATGTGCAATAAACCTCCTGCCTCAGTCTCTCAAGTGCTGAGTTCCGTGTGTGTGTGTGTGTGTGTGTGTGTGTGTGTGTGTGTGTGTGTGTGTTTGTGTGTGTGTGTGTGTGTGTGTGTGTGAATTCAGTGGGCATATAGGCTGATGACGGGCTTCAGTGTACTCCAATTTTGCTTTCTTTCCCATCTCTCTCTTTGTTGCTTTTTTGTTTAGTTTTGTTCTTGAGACAGGGTCTCAAGGAGCCCAGGCTGGCCTGGAACTATGCAGCTGAGAATGATCTCGAGCCCTTGATCTTCCTGCCTCCATCTCCAAATACTGGGGTTACAGGAGTGTGCTGTGGCGTCCTACAATTTGAAACAGACCCTGAGCAGTGATGTGGCAGTTGTCATTGTTCAAGCTGCCTGGAAACCCTGTGTGGGTCTTGTAAATGGCTGTCATGCTTTGCCAATTGGCCCGATGTTCCTGGAACTTGTGCCTCATGTTGCTTGTCGCATCATTGACTCCTGTCTTGTGGCTGCTGGCATGTCTAGGAGAGACACAGGGAGACCTGGACATGTTATAATTTAATGGGTTGGATGCATCAGTGTTCCTGGGGAAATAAAACCAATGCAAAACAGAATTTTACTAAAAACCTGGCCTTGTCCATAAAACTAGTATTTAACTAGAGAGTTCTGTGGCTGGATCTGGCGTTGAGATATCATGTTAGCCAAAGGTGAGTGAATAGCCAAGACAAGTAGCTCTTTTTAAATTAACTTCACAATGTAATCCTCTAAAAATTCATTGGTCAGAGGAATAGGTATATTCCAGGGAGTTGATGATGTTGCTACCCTGCCCCTCTGTTCTTCCTTCTTGTAGCTGGCATGCATATAAAGTTGGAGTTATGATTTGATGAGCCAAATTCTCCTCCTCAGCACCCCTTTGTTTCATCACAATTAGCTGCACGTGCAGAGTGGTTTTTATCTGTAATTGCTCCCACAAGGGAGTAATTGCACCCTAAAGTGGCTGGCTGCACCAATGGCAGGAACAGTTAGCAACAAAAATGCAGCTAATTGCAGGAATCTGAATTGTGGGCTTCTAAGAGGACAGCCAGAAGCCTGACTAAAGATCTGCCCTGCCCTTTTGAGGACTGAAAGTCTATCTGTAATTTGAAATCAATATTGTAATTTTGGGGTCCACCTAAGCTTTCTACTCTAGTAAAGATCCCTCGGAAATACTCTGAATGATAGGACCAACCCCCCCCCCAAAAAAAAAAAAAAGAAAAAAGAAAAAGAAAAAGAAAAAAAGAAAAACAACCAGACTGATTTAAAAATCTCAGCTCATTAACCAGCTAGAAAATGCAGTAACTTAGAGTCAAATTATATTTTGAAAAGGGCTGGAATGGGGGAGGGAGGCAATTGAATAAATGTATTTTTATTACAAGCATTATTCATGTCTTTCCATCAAATTTGGATAAAATGGGGCCGCAGAAACACTAAAAGGTAATTGGTTGACTGATTGATTTTAATCGACTGGACCTCTCATCATGTAATCACAAGAACTCTAGCTACACATTTTCCGCATGCCCAGCACAAGAAGAACTCTCTGAGCCCTCCTCTCCCTTTTCCCATCCACGAGGCACAGGGCTGCTCAAGGCTCTGGTGCTCTGCCGCTCTGCGCAGCAGTAGTGGGCTCACATTGTGCTCATGACTTCAAAGTAAGACCTTTTTTTTTTTTTTCTTGTGCCGTGTTCTGTACCATGTGTAAGGAAGGAGGTATCTCCCTGCTGCTAAAGCCTTGCAGAGCTGCTCCTGAACGGCTCCTCCTTTGCCCCTTCTCCCCACTCTAAGTAGAAGTCTAGAGGTGGCTTGGAGGGCGACGAAGAGAAGGGCCTAGGCTAGGGCTACAGGACCGACCGACGTGAGCCCAGCACCGTCCGTCATATTCAAAGTTGCCTCTTCAAGCACGGTTCTTTCTGCACAGGCAGAACTTCTTCCTGTAGAAGTTTCCTCTCATAAGCATCTTTCACCCTTATGCAAACAGACCTCCAAAGGGATCCCTGTTAGAGTTCCATAGTGTTCGAGAGGAACTTAGACATGCCTGAGGTTCACAGGAAAGCCAGCCCCACGTTCTTCTGAGGCCCCAGCTTCAGTGACACTGGCTGAGAGAGCAACATTGTTCTAAGGGAGACAAGGGAGGGAAGGCAGTCTTAGGTAAAAAGTGTTTTTCAGGGAAGAACACGCAAGTTCCTATTGACTAGCAGCCCATAGAGTCTGATTATTCCAAGAGAACGAAGACAATACAGTGCAGTAATATACACATTGCTTAGCATTCATATATTAGCAAAGCTTCTTCCCTGGGGAGTGTCCCTTAGAGGAACCAATGCCAATCCATCCAGAAGAAGGTAGAAGAAATAGAAGAGAACCTAAAGTATGTCTCTCGTCTAGAAATATCTCACTTTTGTTTTGTCTGCAGGGTGGAGGTAGAAATTGGATTGCTTTGGAGTGGAAAGTAAGGTGTGGGAAGTGACAAGAAACAGTTTGGAGAAAATACTGAGACACCTGTGGGCAGAATGTATCTAAAAACCGAAGGTTGGCTCAGCAGTGTGGCTTTCCAGCCTGCTGCTCTGAGTGTGAGCACTTAGTCCATTTAATAATAGCCTCCCTCCTCTATCCAGTGCTGGACAAGAAGTGGGTCTTCCCTCTCTTTCACTGTTTGCAGCATCTGGGATGCTGCTCTGTCACCCAGCTGATACAATTCTATCCTTTAGAACCATAGGCAGCCCTTGTCTAAAAGATTTACTCAGCAGATTAAAGGCATTAAGTGGTCAAGAATGACTAAGGGTGAGGGGTTATAAAGCATTTTGCGGAAACTGAGAGAACTATAAAGAGAATTGTATAAGAATATTTAAGAGGTCTCTGCAGATATAGTGACATGAGCTCAGAGATAGTGACATCCGCTCAGATGGGGTCAGGTCAACTATTTGGTTTGGGAAACCAGAGAAGGTCAGGTCACTCTAAGCACTTGTAAATCCCTTCATGGGAGAAGTGGCTGCCCGTGTGTCCCAGACCTAAAAGAAACCCTATGACTGCCTGTGGCAGGAATTCCCTGGATACGGGTTGCATTTATGTGAGGCTTTGATGAGTTACTGCCTGAACAGTAGAAGATCCTGTCCTCAGTGACTCCGAGACAGCGGCTTAAAGAGGGGGAAATGCATATCTGCTGGACTATTTCCAGAGGGGGCCTCCCTTTGTGTTTGTTGATGCAAAATTTAATTTAATCAGGGAATAAATATTTTAATTGTTCACTTGGGCTTTGAATCCAAATATGGGAGACTTAGTTTGTTAGTTTAAAAAAATCAAATTAAAGTTAAACCATAACTGACATGCAAATCTAAATCAGAAGGCAGACTTTAGAGATGGGGGCAGCAAATTAGAAATGTAATTTGGTGAGAGTTCTGGGTAGTACAGAGGGCTAGGTTATGAGACAGTTTCCCAATGAACAGGGGTTCTAGGTCAGCAGGGTGTCAAGAGCATCATTTCAGGAAGTCATTGTCTTTATTTTTTTAATATGGAACACTTTACAAAAAATCTTCCTTGCACAGGACATATGCTAATATTCTCCATGTTTTCCTAATTTTAGGATGCGTGCTGCCCAAGTGAGCACAAAACTGATGTTGTTGTTTTACATTTATTATTGTTGTTGTTGTTGTTTTTGTTGTTGTTGGTGGTGGTGTGTGTGTGTGTGTGTGTGTGTGTGTGTGTGTAAGTCAGAAGACAACCTGTGGAAATCAGTCCTCTCCTACCATGTGGATTCCAGGGATTAAACTCAGGCTATCAGCCTTGGCCATCAGGTATCTTACTGGCTGAGTCACCTTGCCAGCCTGATTGGGTTTTTGTTTGTTTTGCTTTTTGAGGCAAAAAGCTCATATAGCTCAGGCTGACTTTCAACTTATTGCATACTAGAGGATGACCTTCAACTTGTGATCCTCCTGCCTCCACCTCCCAGGCACTGGGATTACAGACAGATATGTGCCAGCATGCTCTGTTTATGCAGCGCTGGGGATGAACCCAGGGCTTTTTTTTTTTTTTTTTGTTTTTGTTTTTGTTTTTGTTTTTCGAGACAGGGTTTCTCTCTGTAGCTTTGTGCATTTCCTGGAACTCACTTGGTAGCCCAGGCTGGCCTCGAACTCACAGAGATCCGCCTGGCTCTGCCTCCCGAATGCTGGAATTAAAGGCGTGCGCCACCACCGCCCCGCTGAACCCAGGGCTTTATGCATGCTAAGCAAGCACTCTACTAACTGAGCTGCACCCTAACCCTCATGGGTGTCTCTCGATTTCACCTGATTGGTCCTCTCTCCCAGCATGTACCTTGCTTCTCATAGTCCATGTGGCCATGCAGAGTCCAAGTTCCCCCATGGCTTTGTTCGCCCATGCCTTTCCCAGTTGTACATATCCTGTGTGATGAGTCAGAGGTTTCTGTTACTTGAGGGTGATGGCCCTCCTTATGATGGAATGGGTCACAGCAGGAAAGAGGAGGCGCCCATTTGACTCCAGAATTTCTAGTGGTAGGATCGTTGTGAACTTGAAGCTGCAGGAAGCAGCCCTCCCAGCAGCCTATAGAACAAAGCCCTGACACAGGAAAGTGCAGCCTAGAGGGAGAGAAAAACACCTTTAAAGGTCAGATATTAGCACAGAAGACCCGGCCCATCCATGCATAAAAGAAGAACACCTGCTCCTTGCGCAAACCATTTTGACTTGAGAAAGCTTGAGTTGGATTTTGCCATTTGAGACCCAATAAAAAGGAAACTGGTGAACAGATGAGGCCAAAGCCTGGAAGCTCTATATTTAGACCTTTACGTTTTTCCTTTGTGTCCTTTTGAAACTCACTTTGCACTGAGATAGAAATATGTGGCCTTTGGCCTTTCCTGGTCAAATTCTCTCATCGTTTTGATAAAGCTGTCCTTGGGCAGGTTCATCCAGGCACAGCAGCACCTCCTAAGGCTGACGGGACAGGTCACTAAGACAGTTCTCTAAGCTCTGCAGGCATGCTGGAATGCCCCTTCTACATGCAGTTTTAAACTCGAGCACTGAAGAACTTCCACCACATCTCCTTTCTCTTCCTTTGCCTGCTACTCGGTATCTGATCAAAAAGGTGTCCAGGCCTGCTAGAGAAGACCCTGCCAGTGTGAGGGGGCTGGGAAGTGGCTGTGCTGTTCAAGGCAGAAGCCTCATTAGTGAAGCCTGGCAAGAACATACATTCACTGAAAAACTACACCACATGGACTACACACTAGGGAATCAATTTGCTCACACCAGCCCTTAATGTCTTTTTGGCCAGTAAAAATTCAGTTGTCTGCACATATTTCCTAGAGAATCTGCCCAATCATATCATTCAGCTTAATAACATGGCACAGAGCACAGAATGATTCCAGTGTGATACAAAAAAGCTACATAATTTACAAAGCATAGGAACTTCAGTGTGTCATGTGTACTTGACTCTTGGACTTAAAGGCGTTTCGTTATAAAACACTTGACAAATATTTGAAAAATAAACAGAAATTTCCATGCACGATACCTTCCAACAAGAATATATTTGTGTAAGATTTTTTAGAGTAATATTTTGCATCTTTTTAAAACACCTCAATACATATATTAGTCACTTTTCTCTTACTGTGATAAAATACCAGGACCAGAAGCAACTTAGAAGAGTTTATTTTTGTTTATGGTTCCAGAGAGTTAGATGTACATAATGACAGGGATGCATCACAGAAGGAGGCTAGAACACTGCTCAGAGATCACATCCCAACCACACACAGGAAGAAGAGCAAGGGCACTAAAAGCAGAGGAGGCTGGACATTCTAAAGCTGCCTAGTGATGTCCTTCCCAGCAAGCCTGCACCTTCTTAAGGTTCTGTAACTTCCCTAAACAGTACCACCCCCAGGGCATTAAGTGTTCAAATCCATGAGCTTATGGGAGTATTTCTCATTCAAACAGAAGGCATAACCTCTCAGCCTGATGGCCCGTGAAATGGGACTCCTGCCTCACTCTGCCAATGATTGTGACACTTAATATAAGAGGTCTTCTATTGTATTGATAAGAACAATAAGCTAACATTTGGAAATAAAACTAAGAGAGAAACCACGTCCTTGTGACATTATACTTAGAAGTTGTTTAATAAAATCACCAATTAGTATTTAATTATCTAAGAAAACATATCTTTATTTGACTGATTTAAGATGTTTAAAGGTCCCAGACTTTGTGAAACTACATTATAACTTATGAAATTTTAGGGGGTGTTGGTGTCTGGTGGAGATGCAAATGACTTCTGATAAAAAAAAAAAAAACCTGAAAGATTTTGATTTTATTGCTCTAGGAAACATTAACCAATTTTGTATCTATTCAAGTAAGCTCATTCTGTCTCGTTTTTGTTGCCAATAAACACCCAGTTCTTCCAATATTCCTCGCACCAGATTTACCATTTTCCAGTTCCTTCACTAATGAAGTAAGTAACATAGTTGGCATGTGTTCATTCTATATTTGTGAAAGAGTTATGCCTTAACTTTTTGAAAATTCCACTGTGAGAGTGTGTTAACTCTCCAAAGGAAATCATTCTATTTACCATTTACCATGATCCATACAGCACCTATCATACTCCCTATGGTTGTCATAGAATGTAGGAGTCAGGATTCTAACCTGACAAGCTTTTAGCTAAAATTCTGAGTCTCTTTCATTTTTGTTGGCCTGTGGTTAAGCACAGGACCCCAACATGATACTCGTGAACAACCTTTCTGTCTCCTCACCTGGAAATTACAATGCCTGCCATTGCAGATACCATCTGAAGTTTTCAAAGCTCTGAGGCCTGCCCCCCCCCAAACAAAACTTACAGAGAGGTCCTCAGGAAATGTTAGTGTCTTTCTAGCTTTGGCTAATGTCTTTCCAATTATTCCGAAGCAACTTAGAACTCAAAGTTGATACAATGTCTACAGTTTCTCTGTCAAATAAGCGGAGGTAGTAGAAAACAGCCCTCCCAACACTTTTCCTTCTCCTTCTTCTCCCACACAGCCCTTCTCTTTCTCCCAGACCAAATATCTTCCTCTATGATTGGGCTTAGATCTCCGTCAGAACTGAGTCATTCAGAAGCAGGTAGATTCTCTCCTCAGGTGTTCTCTCTAGAATCTACTTGGCTGTCACATGAGTTGAGGCTAGACCTAGTCATCCAACTTTCTACCAAATGGTTGGAACCTTTCTGTCATCTCAGTTTTTGATTTTGAAGGAAAGCCCATCTTTTTCCAGTTCGGTTTTCTAATTCTTTGAGAGAGTGGCATTATACAGAGCCTTTCTGCATGCTCTGTGTTATGCCAGTCTCCACATGCCAATCTGGTGGGGGATTTTCTCAGTTGAAGTTCCCTCTCCCCAAATAACTCTAGCTTGTATCAAGTTGACAGACATCTAGCCAGGACAACTGACCCCTTGTCAACTTGACACACTAATAGAACTTGGAGAGGAAAGCTTTATTTCATCTAACACTTTGGGTAACAATCTATAACTAGGGGGAGTAGGGGCAAGAAGCAGGAGACAGGAACTGAAGCAAAAGCCATGGAGGACTGTGCTCACTGGCTTGCTCCACTCCACAGCGGTTGCTCTCTGTGGTGGTCACATCCCATGGTACTGGCATCTCCAAAACGTTGGGGTGTCTGCTTCACCTGGGCTGCACTTTCACCATAACCTCTCCTGGGCAGTCTTCTAGGACTCTGGCCCTACTACATAGTACCTAGCCTCAACTTCTCTCCAAGACTCCCTTCAACCCTGGTGCCCCTACTGCTGCTAAGACTGCCCCTGCATCAATGGCCTCTCCTTGCTTCTCTTCAGGGACTCCAGCCCTATCACGAGTGCCAAGTGTCAGCTTCTCTCCATGACCCTTTTATGACTTTGAAACCAGTATCACTTGGGTGACTCTTACACATTATCAAGTTTGGCTGCCAGCATGAGATGCAGCCTCAGCCCTTTCAGGACCACAGCCTCTGAGTGCTAACCCACGCTAGACCACAGTTTCTGCGTGCTCACTCACTTCGGACCATAGCCTCTGTGTGCTAACTCAAGGAAATACTCCCCGTTGATGATCCTCAATGATGCTGATCTCGTCTTGATCACTGTTAATTTCTCAGCTCCAACTAACTATCATCAATTGTCCTAGAAAAGCAAAGGTTTCACTTTAGTGGTGCTAGTCTCTTTTGAATCACAGCCAATTTCTCAGCCCCAGCTGACCAGAACCGCAAGTTCTTAATTCAAAACATTGAACGGCTATAATAGTGTTTAAGGGACTCCCAACACTTCCCTCTAAAAATTCACAAGCCAGACCCCCATCATCCACATTGCTCTCAGCATTATCTTCTAAGCTCCCACAATAACTCATTAAGCTTTAAACACTCAACACTATTTCTAGCCCAAAGTTTCAAACTCTATCCACAATCCTCCCTAAAACAACATGGTCAGATCTGTTATGGCAATACCCTACAACCAATTTTTGCCTTAGTTAGGGGTTCTATTGCTGTGATAAAACATCATGTCCAAAAGCAACATGGAGAGGAAAAGGTTTATTACAGTTTACATAATCACAGTCTATCACTGGGGGAAGTCAGGGCAAGAACTCAAGGCAGGGACCTGGAGGCAGGAGTTGATGCAGAGGCCATGGAGGAGTGTTGCTTACTGGCTTGCTCTCCAAGTCTTGCTAAACCTGCTTTCTTAAGTACTCTAGCTTCAGCTGCCTAGGGTTGGCACCACTCACAGCAGCCTGGGCTCTTTGACCTCAATTACTAATTAAAAAGATAATCCATAGAAGCAAAAGACTTCTATAGTGAAAAAAGAAGTTGAAGAAGATACTAGAAAATCTCCTTGTTCAAGTATTGGCAAAATTAGGCTTAATATTGTGAAAATGACTGTATTGATGGAAGCAATGCTTTCGTTAGTGAAAGGAATGCTCACTCAAATTCCAAATATAGTCTTCATAAGCTAAAACAAACAAACAAACATACAAACCAAAATTCTTATGGGAGCACAAAAGACCCCAAATAGCTAAAGCAATCCTCAAAAAAATAAAATAAAATAAAACCTAAACAACAACAATCCATGGCTGGAAGTGTCACAATACCTCATCTCAAATTGTATTGGAGCCAAAGCAACAAAAACCAGCACAAACCCAGCCACCAGTGAAATAGAGGACCTAGAAATAAAGCCATATGACTACACCCCAATATATATAGAGAAAAGACAGCCCATTAATAGCAGAAACTGTTAGAGGATTATTGGTGAAATTATTAAGGCCACTCCACGTAGTTAAAAGGAAGATTTATTTAATGGGTAACTTACAGATGAAGGGATAGGTAGGTCGCGGGGTCTGGGGAAGGTGTATCGCAGTCCAGCGGTGTTCTCTGGAGCTCTGCTCGGTCAACTTCCACCGTCAAGGGTCCAGGAACAGAGAGAGCGCTCGCCCATCCAGATCTCTGGTCCCTAGGCACCTCCCTTGGCCCCGCCTTGTAGGCGTGACAGTTGCCGAAGCCTCAATGAGGGTTGGAACTTCCAGATCAAAGCTGGAATGGCTACCCACTACAGAGGATACACAGACAAAATGCATCAAGCTATAGGCATAAGCCAGCATTTCCTGACAAGGACTGACTGGCCCAGGAGCTGCCCCAACAACTGATGATGGGATTGTGCAGACAAAAAGTTTCTGCATGATGAAGGAAAGTGTTAGGTGAGTGAAGAGAACCATACACATCTTACCACAGACCTTTGGCAATTACATATTAGACAGCAGATTAATACAAATAATTGCAAACAATTCAATACTGAACCCCCACCCAATCAACATACAGGTTAATAAACTGAACAGACAGCTCTCAGAAAAAGAAATACAAGTACGTGGACAATAAATACTTCAAATGGTGAGCAAGCAACATCTTTAGCCATCAAATAAATGCAAATTAAAATCGCTTTGAGACTCCACCTCACCCCAGTCAGAAAGGCTAGCGAAATAAATCATATAAACAAATAAAGGCCCCAAACCAATAGCAGCAAATGTGGGTGAGAATGTGGGGAAAGAGGATCCCATATTTACTGCCGATGGGACTGCGAAGTGGTACAGCTACCGAGAGACAGAGTCTCTTGCTTTTAACGAAATTAAACCAGCACTAATGCTACCTGAAAAAAATCTCCCAAAACATGAAAGTTCAGCAATGCAGTGCTACATAACTTATGGATAAGGGAAGACGCTAAGAAGTAGGTTAGAAATTTGTTTCAATTGAAGAAAAATGGAAATAGAACACATTTGCTTTAAACTAATGCATAGGTGTAATTTATAGAGCAAATTCTGATATTAGTTCTCAACTTTTAGCCCCAAAAGCTAGAAAAAAAATAGAGTAAAATAAAATCCAAGGCAAAAGAAGGAAGCATGTATTTGTGAAAAGAGTAGAAATAAATGCAATTTAAAGTGGTGGAATAGAGAAAAATGAATGAAAGAAAAAAATCAATAAATAAAGAAATCTTAGTAAGGAGAGGAAAGGAGGAAAGGGACAGAGAGAGAGAGAGAGAGAGAGAGAGAGAGAGAGAGAGAGAGAGAGAGATTAAGGCTGTAACTATAGATCCTTGAGACATCAAAATTATAGAATGGAAAGCTTTGAGCTACTCTCCTTGGCCAAGTCAACTGAAGTAGACTCAGATTTCTTGAAAAGGCAAAAAGTACCACAACTCAACCAATATAAATACGTAATTTGAGTAATCTTAAAAACCGTTATGGAATTAAATTGATGATTACAAACCCTCCCAACAAAGTATACTCACACCTGGTTGTCTACCCTGATGAATGATAGCAAACATTCAGGGAATAACAATCTGGAAAACATAAGGAGAAGCTTCCCAGCTCGCTAATGCCGGTATTATTGTGGTACCCAAACCAATAAAAGATATTGTAAGAAAAGAAAATGCAGACAAATATCCCTAAAAACAAACATCATCAGCAAAGTATTAATAAGCAGGATCCAGTGATATATAAAGATAATATATCATGACCAGGCAGGGTTTACTATAGAAATTTAAGACTGGTTCATCATTTGAAAAATCAATCAGTCATAATTTACCATACAACAAAGAAAAACCCTCAAGATCATTTTAGTAGATGCAGCAATAGAATTTGACAAAACTGGTGTAGAAGAATAGAGTAATTAGCTTGCCAATACCAAATGGTCAGCCATGAAAACTCACACAAATAATGTTATGCAGATTGAGCAAGTTGTATATATGTGCTTAGGAAATAAACATATATACTACAACAATTGAAGAAAAAGAGGCTGTGAATTTGAAAGAGAACAAAGAGTATATGGGAGAGCTTGGAGAGAGGAAAGGGAAGAGAGAAATGATGTAACTATATTATAATCTCAAAAATTAAAAAAATTGTTTAACAACAATGTAGATCTGTAATAAAACACTCAAAAATCTAGAAATAGAAAGGAAAAAACCTCATCTTTGTGAAAAGCATTGCCTTGACCCAATTTGATATTTATTGACTGTTTGACCCAGTGGTTGAACAAACAATTCTGTCTAATATGAATGGAACATTCACCAGAGCCTATAAATTCATTGCTATTATCATCCTTAATGGTGAAGGACTAAATGATTTACACCTGTATTAGTCAGGATTCTCTAGAGGAGCAGAAATGATGATGATGATGATGATGATGATGATGATGATGATAATGATGATGAGGATGTGTGTGTGTGTGTATGCACACTTTACTAAGTCATTTTGCATTAAAGTAACAATAACTGATTCACACCTGAGAGACTGAGAACCTGGTAGCTGCTCCATCCTTGGGGCTAGATGCCCCCACAACTGGAGCAGTCACATAGTTCTGTCTTGCTGGGGAGGTTGACACCCTGGTAGTTGTTCAGTCCTCAAGGCTGAGTCCCAATCTGGTACAGAAAACCTGAAAGTTTCTGGGTGAACCACTGGTCCTTAGTCTGTGGTGGGAGCCTGGATGCTCTGGCTCTGATATCAGTAAGGAAAGCAGCAGCAGCCCAAACAGGGTAAATCAACTTGGAGGCAGAAGGGAAGCCAAGGGAGCAGACAGCAAGCAGCCTTTCCTCTGCCCTGCTCTTTTATATATCCCTTACTGTTTACCCATGGCTACTGATAGGCTCCAGAGGGGAGTCACTACCTCCAGGTGTGCAGCCACTGGTAAACTCATCAGGCTCCAGTCTCACGGCCACACAGATGGTCTTGGCCGAATCTGGAGGGGCACAATTAAAACAAAAAGACATGAATGTGAGGAAGAGCTAGCAAGGAGGAGGGGGTGTAAACATGGTGGGAGATGAAAGAGGGTGGAGTTAAGAGCACAAAGGATGCATTATATGAAATTGTCCACGAACAAATTGAATTAAAACTAACAAGTGTAAAGTTCATTGAGCAAATGATTAAGGAATACACCCAACATTATCTCTGGCCTCCACATGAACATACCAGCACCTGCACACACGTGTACACCCCCACATTGATGCATGCACAAACACAAACAGATACTACACAGCATTGTTGTCAAACACCACATTCTGGATATGATGATAAATATGAAATAACTGGAACTCCTAGACATTGTCCTTGGGGGTAAAAAATGGCAAAGCCAGTTTAGAAAACTGGTCATTTAAAATAAGTTAAAATGTATAATTATAATGTGATCAAGAGATTCCACTTGTTAGGTATCTACCCAAGAGAAAAGAAAGCTTATATATGTTGTGGAATATTAGCTTAGGAAGTGTTACATTCGTTTATGCTGTGGAAAATTTGTTTAATGATGCAAAGATGTGTTGCATTCTTTTATGTTGCATTTGTTTAACTCTGTGAAGCTGTGTTACTTTGCCTGCCTAAAACATCTGATTGGGCTAATAAAGAGCTGAATGGCCAATAACTAGGCAGGAGAGGGATAGGCAGGGCTGCTGGGCAGGAAGAAGAAATAGAAGAGAAGAGAAAAGGACGGAGCAAGAAAAAGAGGAGAGGAGGGGCCAGGGGCCAGCCACCTAGTCACAACCAGTCACAGAGTAAGAAGGAAAGAAAAGTATATAAAACATAGAAAGGTAAAAGCCCAGAGGCAAAAGGTAGATGGAATAACTTAAGTTAAGAAAAGCTGGCTAGTAAGAAGCCAGGCTAAGGCCAGGCATTCATAAGAAAGAATAAGCCTCCATGTATTTATTTGGGAGCTGGGTGGTGGGCCCCTAAAGAGTAAAAAAACAAAAACAAAAAACAAAACAAAACAACTACATATAAAATATTTACAAAAACTATTACTTGAATATTGGAGAGCCTTCCATACAATTGCTTCAAACTTGAAATAACCCAATTCATGGGTTCATAGAGAAATGATAGATTATCAATATGTTTGAATATTAGTCAGCTGTAAGGAAGGAAGGAAGGAATGATTGATACACAGAAGCATGGATGAATCACAAGAGCATTTTACAAAGGGAAAGAAGCTGGACGTCAAAGATTAGGTGCAGTCTAACTACTTCACTGTGGGGTAAAGTGGACCAGCTATTGCCGCCATCCGGGCACAGGAAGAGACTGTCTGCTGGGGAACACAAAAGATGTTTTTGACATGGTTTGATATCCTATAGCCCTAATTTCTGCAGTGGTTATCCGACCATATACATTTGACAAAGCTCTTAGAACTGTATACATAAAATTGGTGAATTTTATTATGTATCAATCAAGAATGTGTGTTGAGAGAGATGGGGGAGGAAGAGAGGGAGATTGGATGGCTACAAAGAGAACGGATTGATGGTGATCAAGAATTACAACATGGACATGAATTATTTAGAGATAAATTTTAAAAAATTTCACAAAGAAACCTGCCTGGGAAACAAGAGGAAAGAACAAGAGACAGAAAGGGAGAGAACAGGAAGCAGAGGAGCCTCCTAGGCACAGACTTGGTGTTCTAAGACAAGCCGCTGACTGGCATAACAGACACTCTCTGGGTACATAGTCCCCTTGTTCCTTTTTCTGTCCCACTTTGGACTTTCTTGAATGCAGCACCAAGCTGCTCGGGCTAATTCTAACATAGGCTTATGCTAGCACCGATGTTTCTATTTTGAGGAACGTTCTAGGGCCCCTTGAGAACTGTTTCTTCTGTTGGTGCATATTGGTTCCACCAGCTGGAGTGATGGGTGGTCACATGACTCAGTTGCTAAGTCCTTATTCCTATTGTGCTCTCACTCTTTGGCAATGTCCTGTGTTCTCATGATGCTGCATAGGAAGCGTTGTCCTATTCAATATTGGGATATACCTTATTTACCTGAAAATACAAATTTTCTGAGTTTTTTCTCTGAAATTTAAATTTAGCCAATTATTATTTTTATTGCTCAATTTGACAACTGTATACCCCAGATTACAGTCCTCAAGGGTCTGAATACTTTCTTTCTAAAGTAATCCTGAGCTGCTACCCTCACAGAAGCTTGTCACTTATAGTTTAAATAAAAGTGGGTTTACACATCCCAGAGCTAAACTCAAACCAGGATCCTGCCCATCAGCCTGGGGGCTGAGGAGTGTGGATGTGGTCCTCTCAAGACTCAGGCTAGAGAGGGGCATCCAGCTCCTATCAGGAATGTTGGTACAGGGAGAGAGAGAGGGAGGGGGTGGAGAGAGAGAGAGAGAGAGAGAGAGAGAGAGAGAGAGAGAGAGAGAGAGAGAGAGAGAGAGAGAGAGATTTTTTCTTCAGCATCTGGAAAGGGTGGTAAGTACAACACTGATCCAAATCTCCATGTCTGTTTGGATGGAAGATGGCCAATGGATTTTTTTTACACAGACATCACGAACAAAAAGCCTCTTACCTGGGGAGAGGAGACAGCATCAGAACCCCCAAAAGTACACTCCTGAACAAAAGTGACCTTTACTGGTATTAAAAAGAGTGGAGAAAGGGAAGGCAAGAGCTAAGCTTGAGAAAGCACCAGTAAGTCACAGTTGTGAGGTCACCAGAGAAGACACTAGGACATGGGCTTAAGCCAAAAGAAAGTCTTTATTAGTTTGCCAGAGACTACACTGTGTGTTTAGGGCCCCAAGCCTTTCTTAGGGTGGGCTTTTAAGCACATCCTGGATTGACACATCTCAGTCATCAAGAACAGTTAGTCAGAAGCAGAACTACAGAAGCCAGAAAACAAAGTTAGTTATTTAGAGACTTCTCCAGAACTATGGACTTCAATGGATTAGGTCTTTGTTTTTGTTTTG
Organism: Peromyscus eremicus; assembly: GCF_949786415.1. Lineage (NCBI taxonomy): Eukaryota > Metazoa > Chordata > Mammalia > Rodentia > Cricetidae > Peromyscus > Peromyscus eremicus. The sequence continues at coordinate 34,754,472 of NC_081421.1, forward strand.
GGAGGTGGTACTGTCTATGTGGTGAGTTTTATGGCCTGAATGACATTTCCATCATGTAGTCAGTTGTACTAAAGTCTGGGCCTACTAAGCTCTGAGGACCTATTATAATAGCAGCTGCTTTATTGATTTAAAAAAAAAGTAGGAGTGTTTCATGCCCTTGAATGTGTACCATATTTCATTTTCTCTCTTACACCAGAATTCAGATTATGAATGGTCAACAGAGGATTTTTTGTTACCTTTATTTGTGTAGTGTGTGTGTATGTATGTATGTATGTATATGTACATATATATATATATATACACACGTACGTGTGTGTGTGTGTGTGTGTGTGTATGTGTGTGTGTGTGTGTGTACTCCAATGTGTATGCCTATGATACATGTGTACCACATGGCATGCATATGTAGGTCAGAGGGCAACTTGTGGAAGTTTATCCTTTCCTTTCACTTTGTGAATTCAGGCATCAAACTCGGGTCCTCGGGTTTGATGGCCAGCACCTTTACCTGCTGAGTCACCTCACCAGCTTAAACACAAGTTGGTGTTGATTAGTCCTGACTTAAATAAAACTGGCTTGTAGTTAAGTGAACACGCTCTTTAAAAAGAAGAAATAGTTCCTCTGAAGTAAATATAGTTAACTATTTTCTCTTTCTAAAGATATGATTAGATTTAATTTGTAATATCCAACTTTTCATAAAGATGGGGAATGCTATCTCAAAGCCTATTCAAGATGGGCTTTATATAATTGATAATATGAATGTGTCTAAATTCATGACAATAATCCCTTCAATGCCTCTGAGAGGAGCAAGACTCACCCATTTTCAGGAAATGGTCAAAGTTGGGAAGCCACCTCTATATTCTATTTTTGGTTTTGACTATGTCGATTTAAAAAGAATTCTCTGTATCTACAATGCCACCTTTGGCTCATTGAAAGGCATTTTTAATGTGGCTTATTTTGTCAGATGAAAAATAAACAGGTTTCACCTTTTCTAGCTGACCTGTAAGTTCAGATGCTTTTGATAACCAGCAGGAGATACAGGGACAAGTGCGAGCTGTCTAAGTCAGACTAACTTATAAGTAGGGGCTCTTCTTACACAGCTCTTCAGAAAATCCACAAAACAAGCACTACTGTCGTGTATCTTTGGGGGTGGTGCTTTTTGCCAACTCATTAGATCAGAGGATTAAAATAGAGTAATTTGTAAATTATGTGATCTTGAGACTTAAGGCAACACAACAAAAATAAACAAATAAAAATTGCAGATCACGTGTTTCAGTTGTGCTTGATTTAATGCTTGATGTAACATTTGTTTTTGTAAGATTTTTTAAAAAATCATATGTGTATGTGTCTATCTGTGTGTGTGTGTGTGTGTGTGTGTGTGTGTGTCTATGTGTGTGTGTGTATGTGTGTATCTGTGTCTGGGTGTGTGTATGTGTGTATCTATGTGTGGGTGTGTATATGTGTGTACCTCAGTGTGTATCTGTGTGTCTGTGTGTGTGTGTCTGTGTGTATCTATGTGTGGGTGTGTGTATGTGTGTATCTGTGTGGGTGTGTGTATGTGAGTTGCCTGTGGAGACCAGAAGAGAGCAGCGGGGACTCTGGAGCTGGAGTTTCAGGTGGCTATAAGCTGTCTGACATGGATTCTGGAAACTGAACTGGAGTGCTGTGGAAGAGCAGTGCCTGTCCTTGACCACTGAGCCATCTCTTCAACCCAAACATTGTTTTCCAATGTAATATTTTTATTGATTCTTTGGAAACTTCACATCGTGCACCCCGATCACACTCACTTCCCAGTTCTTCCATGCCTGTCCCTCCAGCCTTGTGATCCCCCCAAAATACAAAAAAAAATGTAAAAATAAAGTTAAAATTTAAAAAAAAGATCAATTTGTGTCATCCATATCACTGGAGCATTGGTCAAACTCTTAGTGGCCTGCCCCTTAAATAGATCTGAGTTCTTCCTCTCCTTCACCTCTGCCAGTAGCCATCAATTGTGGAGAGCTAACTTAGCATCCTCATCACACTTTTAAAGAGGTCTCTTTGATGGCTTCCTGTTTAGACTGTTACTCTTTTGTGGGGATTGGGGGGGTAGAGGGGTAGAGGCTGTCATAGTAGCCTTTCATGTGATTCTTTCTCAACTGTACATCTGAGGTCATCCATATCACTGCAAAAGTAGCTTCCATGCTCTTTAAAGTCAGCAGAAGATCATGGGTTTCCACATGGTTATATACATAATTCTTAGTTTTTTGTTTTTTTTTTTTTTTTTGGTTTTTCGAGACAGGGTTTCTTCTTAGTTTTATTCATGGTATACATTTAATGTATTTAGATTGTAAGCACTCTACTTTTTGTTACTGTGCTTCTGTTGATTTTTTTTTTCTATAGACCAGGCTGGCCTTGAACTCACTGAGATCTACTTGGCTCTGTTCCCTCTGCTAGGATTAAAGGTGTGTGCCACCATGCCCAGTCTTTTATAGATTTTTTTAAAAGATTTATTTATTTATTATGTATACAGGAGAGGGTGCCAGATCGCATTACAGATGGTTGTGAGCCACCATGTGGGTGCTGGGAATTGAACTCAGGACCTCTGGAAGAGCAGTCAGTGCTCTTAACCTCTGAGCCATCTCTCCAGCCCCTACTTTTTGTTACTGTGTTGTGTCAGGGAGTTTTGAGGTAGGATGTGAAGAGTTAAGAGAGTAGGTTGTTCTTGCCTATTCATGGTGAAGACTTATAAAGATAAGTAGAAAAGTGATCCTTTTAGTGGCTAAAATAAGGAGGATGAAAGGAAATTATGCATGTGTGCATTTATATGTGTTGTGTACATATGTATTTAGATATGTTGTTCAAATCTTAGATGGTCTTTTAATAAAAAACCCAGAGCCAGATATCAGGGTGAAAGCTGAAAGATCAGAGAAGCAGAGCAAGCTTCACCAACTCCACGAATCCTCTGATTGAAATCCTTTGAGTCTTCACTGAAAGGGTCTCAGGTGAACTGCTTTAGTTCCTGTTTCCTCATGCTTTATATACCATTCTCCACCCTGACGTCATTTCCTGGAATTAAAGATATGTGCTTCACAGTACTGGGATTAAAGGTGTGTGCCACCACTGCCTGGCTCTGTTTCCAGTGTGGCCTTGAACTCAGAGATCCAGATGGATCTCTGCCTCCCGAGTAAAAGGATTAAGGGTGTGTGCCACCACTGTCTGGCCTCTATGTCTAATCTAGTGGCTGGCTCTGTCCTCTGATCCTCATGCAAGTTTATTAGGGGACACAATATGTCACCACATAGATACATTAAAAACATGGACAGGCAGATAGGTAGATATGTATGTTTCTTCTTCCAGGAAAAGTTATTTCAATGCCAAGGAAAAGTCAGTGTGTCACTGAAGCCTGCCCATACACCTGAGTAAGCTACCTGCAAGTTTCCAGGTCACTTCATCACATCTGCTCTGTAGGGAAGCCGTCTCATGGCCTCTGTGCTCTCGGTGTTTGAGCAGACTTCCTGCTTTAATCCAGTGCTCTCTCATGCTTTTAAAAGCAACTAGGCAATGAGCAAGAGACACATGGGCTTCATTTGACCCAGCCAGGCTTTTCCTCCATCAGTCAGGACAGCATGAATTAATCAAAGCCACTTTTTATAGTCACTTTCCCAAGAGCATACTTGAGATAAAAGACGGATGGAGCTTCCATCTTTAGGCAGAAGGAAAACAATTGCACTTATTTACAAAACAACAAACACCAAAAATAAACATAGTTTTAGTTTCTCCTTATATGTCACACAAATCACAAAAGAAGCAGACTTGTGTAATTTGGTTAGGAAAGAGGCAAAATTGTGATGTGAAAGCAGGTACTCTGGAGCCCAGTGGCACAGGTTCAGACCTTAGGTCTGCCTCCTTCTGGCTGGTATTGGGTATCCTTCCCTCAGTTTCTAACCTGGAAAGTGAGGATGTGGCTCAACTCATAGGGAACTTGCGTAGCAGGCAGAAAACTCTGGGTTTGAGCCCCAGCACTGCATTCACAGGGCATGGAGGCCCCACCGATAATCCAAGCCTTTGACTTCAGTCACGGTGTCTGCATTCTGATCTCCTCTCAGGTCAAGCTTGATCCTGCTCCAGACCTTGACACTAGCTGTTCTAGTCACCTTACCACCTGTATTTCCTCAGCATCTCCTCTGGCAGGGGTCACTTCAATTATCTTTCTAGAGAGATCTTCCCTAACAACCCACAAGTCACCATATCATATCTCCCTGCTTTATTTTCTTCCCATCATTTATGACTATCCAAAATTATCTTCATTGTTTCATTTTCTTCTGTTATTTTCTTGCCACCCAAGGTGGGCTCCAAGAGAGCTGCAGGCCTTATTTTTCTTGTCCCCTAATGCATTTCCTGCCTCTAGAATGTTCTAGTAGAACAGAGGAGCACAGTGAATACTGAATTCATAAAGGAAGAAAAAGAGAGCTGCCTGTGGTCTTCTGTGTACTTGGCTGTTATGAATATACTGTATTGTGGCTTTAATGCAGCATGTTAATATAAGGATCATTTGACAAGAACATACTTGCTTTTCAAATGTTATGTTAGGCTTATATAGTCACGTGTTTTGGTATAACAAAAATACCTGGCAGAGAAACTTAAGGAGAAAAGGGCTTATTTGGGGTCACAGTTTGAGGGGACAGTGAGGGTGTCATGGAGAGGAAATCATGGCAGCAGGCACATGAAACATCTCTGGTGACTTTGCATCTGCTCCCTGAAAGCAGAGAGTAATGAATAATGATCACTAGCACACTTTCTTCCTTTTATTCAGCAGGGTATCAGCCCGGGGAGCAGTGCTTCCCACGTTTAGGGTGTCTCTTCCCAGCTGAGTTTTCTCAATCTGGAAACTGCTCCATCGGCTTGTCCTCTAGGAGATTCTAGGTCATGGCAGGTTGACAATCAATACTAAGCCATCACAAGGCCTTTTACAAGTTTTATCCCATTTAAACTTCACAACACAGGACGGGTTATAGGTGAATGTAGCTTTGCTTTACTGATGTAAAAAATGAGCTCAGGGAAGTTCAGTGGGACTCAAGCCTGAGCTAACTTCTATTGACTTAAAAGTAACCATTCCTAAGATTTATAGCATCTTTTATCCCAAGTGCTCAATATCAGTAAACACAATTGTGGAGCACTTACCAGATTGTAAGGGCTCAGAACAGGTTTTAATTTTATATAAAGAATGAAGCAGTCAGTTGAAAGGACAAAGCTGCATATAATTGCATTGATTTCTGAATGTTCGTGCAACCTTGGCATTGTTATTTCTCTAGGTTTTGATTTGCTTATTGTATCTGCTAGAGCTCAAAAGGAAATAGAACCAGAATGTTCCAAGAAGAAAAAAAAGTGTTGGCTCAGGCTTAAGAGTCCAGGAGAGTCAGATGTCAAGCTTTCGGCTTAGTCTTGGGCTGTGGGCTTGGGGCTTCTTCCTTTAGATTTTGAGCTAGGATCTTAGCAAGAATTGAAGCTGGGTGTGTTGGCACATGGGTATGATTACAGCACTTGGGAGGTGGACACAGGAGGGTTAGGAATTCAAAGCCAGCCCATGCTACACAAGACACTACCTCAAAAATTAAAAACAAATGAAAAAAGGACCTAAGGTATTGTTGTGTTAGCACTAAGTGCAAGCTGGTTTTAGGTTCCAACCTGTGAAATTGAGCCAGTGCAATTTAGGAAATGGTTGAAAACTGCCTGGGGCCCACAGCCTTTCTTTTTCTAAAATTTTAATTTGCTTATTAATTTTTATTTTATGTATATTAGTTTTTTTGCTTTCACATGCATTGTGTGCATGCCTGGTGTCATGGAGGCTAGAAGAGGGTGTAAGATCCTCTGGAATTGGAGTTACTGACGGCTGTCAGCTGTAATGTGGATGCTAGAAACTAAACCTGGGTCCTCGATAAGTGAGAATAAGATGCTGTGTATTTATTTGGGAGCTGGGTGGCAGGCCCCCAAAGATTAAAAACAACACCACTACACATATACTGCATAACAATGGACTGGAGGGAGCCAAGGCAAGGACTCAAATGGCAGGAACCTGGAGGCGGGAGCTGATGCAGAGACCACAGAGGAGTGCTGCTTACTGGCTTGCTCCTCATGGCCTGCTCAGCCTGCTTTCTTATAAACTCCCAGGACCACCAGCCCAGGGGTGGCCCCACCCACAATGGGCTGGGCCCTCCCCTATCAATCACTAATTAAGAAAATTGGAAAAAGCACAGGGACAAATAGCCAAACTAATGGAAACACATGAACTATGAACCAATAGCTGAGAAGCCCCCAACTGGATCAGGCCCTCTGGATAAGTGAGACAGTTGATTGGCTTGAACTGTTTGGGAGGCATCCAGGCAGTGGGACCGGGTCCTGTGCTCAGTGCAGGAGCTGACTGTTTGGAACCTGGGGCCTATGCAGGGACACTTCACTCAGCCTGGGAGGAGGGGACTGGACCTGCCTGGACTGAATCTACCAGGTTGAGCTGAATCCCCAGGGGAGTCTTTGCCCTGGAGGAGATGGGAATGGGGAGTGGGCTGGGGGAAAGGCGGGGGTGGGGGAGCAGGATGGGGGAGGACAGGGCAATCCGTGGCTGATATGTAAAATTAAATTAAATTATAAAAGAAAAGAAAATGTCCCACAGGCAATCTGCTGGGGACACTTTCTCAGCTGATGTTCTCTCTTCCAAAATGACTCTACCTTGTGTCAAGCTGACAAACAAAACAAAACAAAACAAAACCAAACAAAAAAAACTAGCCAGCACCCTAGCCCTGGGCTTGTTAAGGCACCATCTCCCATAAATAAACAAGTCCTCTGGAGGCTTTCTCCTAAGATCATGTTTTTCCTCACCTAGAATCTCAGTCCTTTATTGTTCCAGCTTCTGCTTTCTGTTGCCTCCTGGAGACATTGTGCTGGGTCACTTCCCTAGCATAAAGTTGTCTCACAAAAGCCCAGGTCTGTGGCTGGAGCTCCAGGAGGCATATGGCCATTACATTTGCATTATCTAAATATTTCTTTTGCAAAAATTCTGCATTATAGTCACCCACAGTCACGTGAGCTTATAAAAAAAAGTATTCAAGGATTCATTGGAAAGGAAAGAGAATTGTTTCAGGGCCCTGCAAAGTCTGGAGCACCTTTTCTTCCAAGAAGGCCTGTGGGGAATAGTGTGGGAACCACCTCCCTCTCTGGGGAGGGGCTGGATGCTACAGAGCAGTAGGTTGAAAACACAACAGCAGAATTTTAATATGGTAGTGAGAGGAGACGAGAACTTAGATTCTAAAGTCAAAATGAGAGAGGTAAAATGCCCTCTAGCAAGATGCCCTGGTGCTTTAAAAAACACTAGGAGAGGGAGGCAGAGCAGGGGTTTAATGACACTTGGTGACTTGGAGGAGAAAAGGGCTAGAAGGGAAAACAGGCTGTGCCCACTGGGACTGGAGTTTCATTTCAGGGGTGTGCTTCAGTTCAAGAGATGTAGGAAGCTGCTGTAGGAACTTTTGCTTCCAGAATCTTGGGGTGTCAGAGGAGCCTATGTCTGTCTGAATGCCAAAGGGCGATCTGGTTCTCAGACAGGAAAGGATTCGAGGTAACTTAGGCTTGCTTTTCATTGACTGGGGCCAGAGAAAGGGGTCATTTCAAAGCTGGTATGCAGAGGAGCTATTGTCGCTCTGGTGACAAATCAATCATGTGATGTGCAGATATAACACAAACAAAACCAGCTGTTCTCTGGTTACCAAAGGGTGGGGGACACTTAAGTATGGGTTTGTCATGCATCCTGAGCCCTAGTGTCCCAAAGGAATGAAGTATGTGTAAGATTGTGTCAGGAGTAGGGTTTACTACACTGGCATGGGCAATAGGCCATAGAGCTCAAGGGGAGAGAGGTTTCAGAATCAGATGCTTACCAGGAAGAAAAACACTGCACAAAAACCCCCAGAGACAATAACACTGAAACAGCCTTTTGCTGTGTTTGCATGGGCTGAGCCGTGGTGTAACTTAGGTCAAAATATAAGTTAATCAACTTACATCAGTCATAGCAATAGTAACCCTAATTAAGACAAGTTGGTACCAGGAGTGGGGTATTGGCTGTGACTGATCTGTGTGTTTGGGGGAGATTATGGAAGGATTTTGGAACTTCGGGCTAGAAAAGCCATTGAGTGTTGAGAACTCAGTGGCCTTGTTCTGTAGGAGTTTGGAAGGTAAGAATATTGAGGGCAATGTAGAAGATGGAGGCCTGGCTTGTGAAGTTTCAGAGGGAAGTTTAAAGACTACAGAGACCACTATTTGTTAACCAGGTCTGCTTTCTGGTTAGCTGGGACTGAAGGATCAGCTGTGATTAACAAGATGCCAGAACTATTAAAGTGAAACCTTTGCTTTGCTGGGATGCTTAATGCTGGTCGGCTGGAGCTGAGAAATTAGTGGTGATTAAGAAGAGACCAGCATTGTTGTGGTGAAATAGTCTCAGAAGTGTTTTTGGGAGTACACAGAAGCTATGTTCCATAGGCAGCCAAGGTTGTACCTTGCACTGGCAGCTGAATTTGGTAGTATACATGTCACCCAGATGGGACTGGTTTTGAAGGCGTGAAGGGGTCATGGAGAGCAGCTAAGGTTTGGCACTGTGAGAGGCCAGAAGAGGCCATTGGTAAAGGTGAAGCCTCTGTGGCAATGGATTAAAGAAGTAAGGCAGAGAAGTTGAGGTTTGGCACCATGAAGAGAGCCTGAGAGGTTATTGGTGAAAGTGCGGTCCAGTTGCAGCAGAAAAACCAAGTGTTTTGGAGATGCCAGTACCATGGGATGACCACCAAGAACAGCAGCAGCAGTGGAGTGGAGCCATCACGGGCCTAGAAAACAAGCTGTGTGTGCTGCAGAGGACGGAGCTGGAGAAGTGACCCAAGCCCTCTGGAGGAGTCCAGAAGATTGTGAGTGAATCCCAGATAATCGAGCATAGAGTTATTTACACTGTTGGAATTTGGTTTTGTTTTGATTTAATTGTGACTGTGCCCTGGTTCTTTCCTCTTGAAATAAAGTATTTGATTTTTTTTATTTAACAGCAGCCCACAGTTGAGAGACTTTGAATTTTGAAAGACTTTGGATTTTAAAAGAGATTGGCTATTTTAAAGAGACTGAATTCTTTTTTCTTAACACAATGTTTTATTGATTCTCTGGAAATTCACATCATGTACCCCAGTCCCACTCATCTCCCAGTCCTTCCATATCCGTCCTCTCCCATAACCTCCCCCAAAAGAAAATAAAAATTAAAAAAACCTACAACACAAAAACCATCTTGCTGACTCCTGGGTAAAGGCTTGCTCCTCTATCACTGGAAGCCTTCTCTCATGAGGTCACAGCTGTCACGTCTCCAGTTCTGCTGTGCTTGTACCACTGTGTTCCTCCGTCTTCTCCACCTCTTTATCACATATTCATGTGTCATAGTGGCATTGAAAGCCGCGGTGTATCACGCAGCATACCCTTTTACCCAAATGGCTTTACTTGCAAATGTTCATTGTCATGAGTCCTTGGTCTGGTTCAAGGCCTCTGGCTTCTGGTACATCATCAACACTGGACCCTCACCGGGACTCCTCTCGGATATTCTGCTGTTACCCAGAGTCATGGAGATCCTGGGGCTATGGTTCCACAGAGCCAGCCACTTCATGGGCTCCAGCAGCTCAGGTTGGGTAGCTGTTGGGGCGGGCCACTTCAAGACCCTGAATCTGAGCCTGGGTGGCAGCTGAGTTGGTCAACCCAGGCTCCACTAGGCCTCTCCTCCATGCTGCCCATGAGGGGTAGAACCAGCTCCCCTGTGACTGGCAAGGGGCAGGGCCAGCTCAGGGTGGCTCTCGACTTCAACATGTCTTCAGGCAGCCACCCAGTCCATGGACATTCCACACATGGCTTTTTGTGTTAGCACTGGCCACAGACATCAACACAGACCCTGGCTGCAGCAGGACCAGACACAGCCCTCAGTGGCAGCATGGGCCCAGATGTCACCATGGCCCCAGATGGCAGCATAGACCACTCAGATCAGTTTGGTCTTCCACAACAGTGCTGCCCTCAGTCTTCAACGTGGCCTCAGGTAGCAGCTCAGACCACGAACAACCACACGGCCTTTGGTGGCAACATAAGCCATGGACCTCAACACAGACCTCAGCGGCAGTAAGACCACATGACCACATACCCAGACACGGCCTTTGGTGGTAACATAAGCCATGGACCTCAACACAGACCTCAGCGGCAGTAAGACCACATGACCACATACCCAGACACGGCCTTTGGTGGTGACATAAGCCATGGACCTCAACACAGACCTCAGCGGCAGTAAGACCACATGACCACATACCCAGACATGGCCTTTGGTGGTGACATAAGCCATGGACCTCAACACAGACCTCAGCGGCAGTAAGACCACATGACCACATACCCAGACACGGTCTTTGGTGGCAGCCTGGGCCTGGACATCACTATGACCTCAGGTGGTGATATCAGCAGCAAGGACCTGGACGGCATCATGGCCCCCAGTGGCAGCACGGCCCTCAGATCAGTATGGCCCCTAGCAGCAGCATCCCCCTCCCCTAATCCCCCGACATCAACATGGTTTCAGGTGACAGCTCAGACCATGGACATCTATAGGGCCCTAGGTGGCAACATGGGCCACAGACATCAACAAGGACTCCATCTGTGGAAGGGCCACAGATCCAGGCATGGCCCTTGGTGGCAGCCCCAGCCAGGACATCACCATGGACTCAGGTGGCAGCACAGACTCCTCATACTGGCTTGTTCCTCACTGGCATCATGTCTCTAGTTTTGCCTCTCTCCACTTCACTCAAACTGCTCCAAGTCTCTCTCTCTCCCATCTCTCAGCCATATACTCCATCTTTCCCATTTCTTATCACAGATTTGTTCATTGTAGTGGCTCCCACCATGGAGCCTGGAGGCCGGTGCTTGGGTATCTTCCAGCTACCCCAAGAGCCAAGATTGAATTTTTTTTAACTGTTTGAATTCTTAAAAACTGTGGGGCTTTTAAAGTTTGGAATGTTTCTATTGTAATGTTGATATTAATGTGTAATATTGAGGAGGAACAAGAAAGGAAAGGTTATAGCTCAACAGTATTGTGTTTGTGTGTCAAGTTGACAAGGCGTCAGTCATTTTGGCTAATCTTATGTCATCTTGACACGAGATAGGGTCATCTGAAAGGAGAGGACATCAATTGAGAAAATGCCTCCGTAAGATCCAGCTGTAGGGCATTTTCTTAATTAGTGATTGATGGGGGAGGGGCCAGCCCATGGTGGGTGATGCTACCCCCGGGCTGGTAGTCCTGGGTTCTCTAAGAAATCAGGCTGAGCAAGTTATGGGAGCGAGCCAGTAAGCAGCACCCCTTCATGACCTTTGCATCAGCTCCTGCCTCCAGGTTCCTGCCCTGTTTGAGTTCCTGTCCTTACTGCCCTCAGTGATGAAGAGTGCTGTGGAAATGTAAGCTGAATAGACCCTTTCCTCCCCAAGTTGTTTTGGTCATGGTGTTTCATCATAGCCATAGTAACCCTAACTAAGACAACTTATAAGAGATAATTTTTTCTTAATTAAGTCATTTGAAGTGGGAAGACCCGTGTTTAATCTAGATCTTTTGAGGTGGGAAGATCCATCCTTAATCAGGGCCATACCTTCTGCTGGATACCTATAAAGGACAAGGAAAAAGGAAGCTTGCTCTCTTTGCCTGCTTGTTCTCGCTCTTTGCTGGCAAGTCCATTCCTTCACTGGCTTTAAAGCCTAGTTATTCAGGATTCCAGCATATACTGAAGACTAGCTGAGACATTCAGCCTTGTGGCTGAACAAGTACTGGATTTTCAGACCTTCCACTGGTAGACAACCATTGTTGAACTAGCTGAACACAGCCTGTAAGCCATTCTAATACATGTGAGATATATATATATATATATATATATATATATATATATATATATATATATATATATATATATATATCACATGGCTTTCCTAGGACTGTGAATTTGGGGTAATCATTTGAGAGCAGTCTTCTCCATGACTGGAATTTCTCTTTGGAAGCATCATTTTTCAAGGAACACTACACTGTATTAGCAGTGAGCTGGTTGAATGATGCTCTTCTTTTTGGGATTTCCTAACAGGTAGGAGGTAAGTTTTCTCATGCTCTGCTAAATATTTTGCTGAACTCATCTTCGAGGTTGGAGAAAACTCATGAAGTTAGCACTTCCCAATTATCCAAAAGTCTGAAAAAGTAAGACAGCCCTAAATACCACAAGCTGGCTGGGTGTGGGTGGTACCGGGAGAAGACACAGTGTTCCAGTAGGGTACCCCCCCCCATGTGGTTTTTCAAAGGAAATGTGCTTCCGAGACCTGGATGGCACTGTCAGCCCAGCTCCTGGTGCGCAGGCAGAGCGATGGGCATCGTGTACTTGTGATGTACTCTTCAGTTAGCACTCAAGGAGTGCTCACTGGACCTAGTGAAAAGTCCCCGGAAATAGAATGCTGCACAAACGAGGGTCCCTTCTCAGTGGCCCCAAGAGAGCAGGCAAGTACCCCAATGCTGCCATGGTTCTTTCTTCTCCTGGCTTTTCTTCTCTCCAGTGATAAAATGCAAGTGCTGAATAACATATGAGCAGGAACCCAAGAGGAAGTAATTTCTCAGTATGAGTGAACTTATCATTCCTGATTTAGATTTTGGAGCCTATAGAGAGCATGAACTCATTGATTAGAACGGTGTGGGGAAAAGACAGGTAGGAAAGACTCAGGCATTATTAAGTTGCTGCTGTACTTGGGGCTTTTGGTCGACTTTTGATAAAACTGTCTAATTTAGTGTTACTCCAGGACAGAGCTTCAGACACTAGGCTTATGGGAGAAACAACTTCAAACTCCTTAACTCACCTGCCATGCTAAGATGTGCGGTTTTGAGAAGCCACATGTCCTTTTCCACACTATTAACAGTTGATGAGTTTTCCATTGTAAGTTTGAAGGCTGTATAGGAGTAGTTTGAACAGGAGTAGAACATACCAATCCCCGGTGATATCTGGTAGAGGCTCATCACAGTGGGCACTAATATTTCATAACATGACTTAATCAAATAAGTTCCAACTAACTTGATAAACCAAAAACACCACACTGGAAAGACATAATGGTATTCTTTTTTTACTCATGAGCTTTCTTTCATATAGCTTGAAAAAAAATTGGTAGTCTCAAGAACATTCTAGTTATCGAGATTAAGGAAGATGCAAACCTGGACCTCTTCAGCTATTGTGAATTCAAAATGTTTCAGCGTATCCCCAAATACCTCATTAATGCAAGCTTCAGACTTAACAAAAATCTGCCCAAGACACTCCCTTGAGGGCTGCACTATTTAGCATTATAGGAACAGGCAACTCAGAGTACTCGGTTCCAGCAAAAGGGAGGCTTATGCAAGAGTACATATAGAATTAAGCTCTGGCAGCAAATTCCTTTTAAACTGTCAACATCCCTTAGGGAGCCTTTGTGACTCCTTGAGGTACATGTATATATGTATGAAAATAACTCTAGCATATTATTTCATGACAGTAGGCTTACAAGGTTAAATTAATTTGGTGAATGCATGCTTGATTCCTTGACTGGCCCTTAAAGGCCCCAAGAAGGCCCACAGTAAGAAAATACATTCTTATTTGTCTAGAATTTTCCAAGTAAACTTATTTTTTTGTTTAACACCTTAGCATCACCACAAAACCTTTTAGAGTAGCATTATTATCAGAATGTAAAATTGATATTAAGTCATTAGTTCTAGGCCAGGGAGCTACAAATTCTTTTTGGAAAAGGTCAAGTAAAAAGTGTTTAGGGGCCCGATGTGGTCATTCATGTCTGTAATCTCAGCTCTCATTAGGTGGAGGTAACTGAGGACAGCTTAGTCGTGATGATTAGTTTTTGTCAACTTGACACAAGATAAAATAATCTAGAGAGTGGGGACCTTAGTTGAGAAAATGCCTCCAACAAATTGGCTTGTAGGCAAGTCTGTGGGACATTTTCTTGATTAGTAATTGATGTGTGTGTAGGGGGGCAGTCTACTGGGGATGTTATTACCCCTGAGCAAGTGGTCTTGGGAGCTATAACAAAAGTATGTCTTGTTAGCCTGACTGTGAGCCTGGGAGCAAGCCAGTAAGGAGTGTTCCTCCGTGGCCTCTGCTTCAGTTCCTGCCTCTAGTTCCTGCCTTGAGTTTTGGCCCTCACTTCCCTTCATGATGGATATACACTGTAAGCTGAAATAAAAACCTTTATTTCCCAGGCTGTGTTGGTCAGTATTTTATCACAGCGGTGGAAAACCTAATACACCGGTACACAGAAAGCCTAGCAGGGTTACATAGTGAGACCTGGACTCCAGAAAAAGTGGAGTGAGGAAGATATTTTAGTCTTTAAGAACATTGGGTCTCATTCATTATTGAAGCCCAGAAGCAGCAGCCAGCAATCCCTCAATGAGTAAGCATGGTGTTATGCCAGGAAAATCTGACCCACCAAATCAGGTGATGGGCTGGATTTGGCAAGAGAAGGTAGTGTGACAGATCTGCTCACAGCCATAAATATTAACAGAACTGAACCTGGGACTGGTGATTTCACAGTGTGAGCCTTGTCCCTACAGCACCCTGGTGAGGTGCCACAGAGTGACCCAAAAAGAAAGTCTGGGGCACAGGAGACATACCTCATCTTCTTGAGTATTTTGATAGGGGTTGGCTGGTCCTTTTTGGCTTGGTTGGATCAAAAATAGTTGAGGGTCCATGTCTCTCTCAGCATCAAGGTTAACTTGCCACCAACTTCACTTGTCTTTTATAAGCAATTAGTGCAAATCTCAAAACCAGAAGGAAGAACATTGCTCTGGGGAACTCGGTTACAAAGTACATCCCAAGGAATAAGTGTGGTCTTTTAGCACAGATCAACCCCAGCAGTTCTGGGTTCAGTTGGGCTCACATGTTCTGTCTCCTATTTTTTAAAAGCTTTACCCTCAAGTTAACAATTTCTCAAGATCTGGTAATAACCAATGATATTGGCTATTTCTATTTCAGTTCTCTCTCTCTCTCTCTCTCTCTCTCTCTCTCTCTCTCTCTCTCTCTCTCTCTCTCTGTGTGTGTGTGTGTGTGTGTGTGTGTGTGTGTGTGTGTGCGCGCAACAACCTTAGAGTAGAGGTCTGAGGATGACAACCTTAGGTATTGGTTCTCACTCTCTATCTTGTTTGAGATGGGTCCTTTTGTTGTTTCGATGTTGTGTACACCAAGCTAGCTGGCTTTGCCATCTTTGTGTGATTCTCCCATCTCAGCCTGTAAGGAAGAGGAGTGATCACCTAACCAGATGTGAAGACAGCCCTTTAGATAGCAGGGCACTCAAAGGACAGGGGAGGCTTTATAGTAGTTTAAGAAAAGGGCCTCATTTGAGGTCAGAACAAGCACAAGTTCTTATCTAAGTTGTACATCAGGATAAACACTGAAAACCAACAAAGTTGATTTGAGTGGGAAATACAGAAATAGAACAAGACTTTCCTTGAGAGGACTAGGACGAGATTGGGAAGCTTGATGAGTTCAGGATTAAGCTAAAGGCACCAACAGCTAGGGAATAGGAAGATGGGAGACATAGCTTGGGACTCCAGTAGCTAGTCCACACCCACATGAACTGTAAGGGCATGGAGGTTTTTGCACTCAAAGACATGCATTAGGGGAATCTGGAATGTTAGGCACACAGGGTTGTTCCTTCAAGGGAAGGGATGCAAAAACCTATTTTCCACCTAGAAGGCTGGAGCTGACGTGCTTTGCACTATCTGTGTGGCTAGAGACTGTTCTGGCACCAGACCCACCTCCAGACCCTTATCACAAATTTGCTTTTCTCAGTCTGTAGAACCTATCTTTATGGACTTCACAAGGAGTTTTGATGTAGTCATGTCGGATGTGTATTTAGCTTTGTTCCTCAAGGAGATTATGTATGCTTTGTTGTGCACACAGGACTGAGTTAATTATCGCCAGAATAGTCTTCACCAATTGTGCTGTGTTTAAATATGCCTAAAATAAACCATGTGGAGTCAGACTCCCAAAGTTTGAACCAATACCAGCTACTGAGTTTTGTTGAGTTAAACTTTCTTCTTGTCTCCCAGGCTCATCTCTCTACTGTCTGTGAAAGTTGCTGAGACACGCCTAGCCCCCAACACACACACACACACACACACACACACACACACACACACACACACACACACAATGGACCACTGAGGTTTTCTCAATATTGTAAAAGATGCTGTGGATGCAGCTTCCAGCATGCCGAGCCCCTGCAGAACAAATATTCTGGAGCTGCCCTTACCAGTAACCTTATGTAAGATGCATGATTTTGCAACACACATGATACTCTTCAAAATAAACATCAGTGGCCCTGGCTTCTTGCTTTAATCAACCTTCTATGCTACAATCATTGCCCCAAATATAGTACAATGCTTAGATGTTAGAAAGAACAGAAAAGTACCTTCACAATGCATGACATCAGCTGTGGAGAAATAACATTAAAGAGAAGCAACATTAGAAGAACTCATAATGGAGTTGTGACAGACTGGGTCTAAAATAGCAGCACAGACAGCCATCTTAAATATAGAAATCTTGAGGTCAGGCCAGTGTCCTTTCTGCCCTCTCCGAGCCTGGCAGGTCCTAGTGACGGCTGTAGACCAGTGCTGCCAGCAACTAAGAAATCAAACGGCCCAGCAAGAGGCGAAGGGCGCTTGTTAATTGTTAGGCTTTACTGATTATCTCTAAGCATTTCTGGTCTTAACAGAGAGCAGAAGGTGAGTCTTCTCTTTTCATCCTGACCAGTTCAGAAGCTGCCAGCCTGCTGCAGCCTCACTCCCCAGTTACAGCTACCTGATACCACATTGGGCTCCATTCCTGCCCTGCTGGACCTGGGTGACACAATCAGATCCAAATGAGTGTTATCACAGGCACTGTGAAAGCAGCCTGTTCTTGGGTTTTATGTGTTCCTCAGCACTTGGCTTTTCTCTGCCCAGGCTCTCTCCTGGTCTTCTGTCTGAGCCTTCAACTTCCAACCTCTTCAGTGAACACTGTAAAAAAAAAGAAAAAAAAAAAAAAAGAAAAGGGGAAGTGCTGTGGGATGTTCTATATGTTAAATGTGCTGCTCTGATTGGTTAATAAATAAAACACTGATTAGCCAGTAGCCAGGCACAAAGTATAGGCGAGACAAGGAGAGAGGAGAATTCTGGAAAGTGAAAGGCTGAGTCAGAGAGATGCTGCCAGTCGCTGCCATAAAAAGCGAGATGTAAGGTACCGGTAAGCCACGAGCCACGTGGCAACAAGAAGCCTGCCACGGCCATACAGTTTACAAGAAATATAAATAAATCTCTGTTTACTTGGTTGGGTCTGAGCGGCTTTGGTGCTGGTGGGTGAGAGAGATTTGTCCTGACCATGGGCCAGGCAGGAGAAAACTCCAGCTACAGAACACCAACTACAAACTAGACTCTGTAAGGGGCCTCTAAGATGGCCAGGGCATGGTGCCTACCCAAAAAGACTGACAAGCCAGCTAGAGAGAACAGTATGCACAAGGGGAGAGCCCTGGAGATTTTCCTTTTGGGCACGTGATGTTCCTGAGCTCTCTGCCTTCAGGGGCCCCCATACCCAATCATCCTCCCAGTGTTCACAGCTACAAGTGCCGAATCAGAGGTACGGTGTGAGAAAATGAAGTAGTTCTTCTTGGGTAGGTAGCATGGAGGGTCTCTTGGATTTCAGGGACAAGCGTAGGCAAATGTTGATAACATACTCATGACCCAGGTATGTAAGGAAAATACAAGTAGAACTTCTATGATACCGATGTGATGTTAGCTCTGTTAATTTTTCCCTTGCGGGGGTGGGGTAGCTAGACAAGGAAAGCAGATAAACGGAGGCCAGAGATGAACAAATGTATTTCTTCAGGAACAATCCGGTCCCAACAAACCCTATCCATTGTTAGCTCCCTGCTTCTTCTGAAAAGTAGCAAAGCCGGGAGGCCCCCTGAGTTCTCACAGTTCCTTTGTTCTTTCTTCATCCACTGACCCCTCCTGATCCCAGAAACTGCACAGCAGAAACGTTTTGTAAGGAGCCAGCTGCAACTTGGCTACAAAAACATCCCGTTTGGATCCTTCATCAGCAAAGAGAAAGTTTCCAGGGGGTCAGTCTTATTTTACTTGCTGGAGACTTCTGGATTCTGTCTATCCAAAGAACATTCTTCCAGTTAGACAGACGCCTTTCCTTTCAGGTGTTTGTGTGTATGGTGTATTGCCCATATGTATATACGTTTGTGTGTGTGAGAGAGTTCTTGTGTGTGTGGGAGCCTGTTTGTGTGGAGATAGGATATTGGTGTTGATAACTGATTTTGATCCTCCTTATTCTTTTTGAGTCACAGTCTCTCAATTAAACCCGGAGCTGGCTGATAGGCTCATTTCATGAGCTAGTTGTCTCTGAAGATATACTGCCTCTTCCTTTTGAGGGTAAAATTATGGAGTGCCACCACACACATTCAGCATTTCCCTGGGTTCTGGAGATATGAACTCTGGTCCTATTGCCCACACAGCTAGAATTTTAACTATGGAGTCACCTCTCCAGCCCCAGACAGGTTATTTTTAAAGAAGTAGGTCTGGGTCCCTCACTGTCAGTACCCTAGAAGCAAAGCTGTGGTTCCCAATAATGCTGAACATTTGCAAACAGGTCTGTGCAGATTGGAAGAGAAAGTCCTAGGAGATGAGATGGGGTCAGCTGTGGGGTCAGCTGTGGGGTCAGCTGCGGGCACAGTGGCAGAACAGGTGTTATCCTCAAACATCTGAAGGTGAAAAATCCGTTTCTTGGTTCGTTTATACTGGTAATTTGGGTGTGTTTGGCTCACTGCCCTTGGTGGCCTTAAGTTTTCCCTCTGACCCTGTGAGATTTGTCACATGCTGGTGTACACATATGTTAGCACAGAGGGCTTTGAAAGCCAGCAGACACACTGTCTGCTGTGGGAGAGATTCCTCCCCGCTGCGATCTTCCAGGATCTCATGCACAAGACAGAGATAGCATCTCAGTGCATGAGGTACAGGTGACTGTGAAGCTCAGCCAAGGTCAAGCCCAGTGAGTGACTGGCCTATCCAGACTGGGTGCTGGAACCCTCCCTGTCTGTGTTTGCCACTTAGTAGCTAAATACGGTCTGGTCTTGCTTTTGAATTCCTTTAAATCAGGTGGGAGGAGAGCATAGCATCTGCTCACGAAGATGCTCAGAGATGTGTCTGAGTGTGTGGGCCTGTAGCTGTGAGTGATGGACACATGGTATGTCTGGTGAGAGCTCACGGGGTGATGCCACAGCTATCCCCCCACCTCCCTCGGTGTGAAAGAGCAGCCAGGGAGCAGGTCTCTTCAGAGCTGAGACACACCCCTTGAATACGAGTGGTGGATATTTTGTTTCCTCTGTCACCCACCCCCCTTGTGGCTGTCTCTAGCTTCTCCTCCCAGCTATGAACAGCAATAGCAAGCTAGATCTGTTTTTAGCCCTCAAGTGAGACTTCCTAAAATTCCAATGATCGGTCCTTTTGTTACTTACAGGTTCCACGGCCCCTCACTTTCTGAATACCCTGAGGACCCTTCCATCTGACTCTCAGGAGCCTCTCCCCTGGCTTACTGTATGGTTCTCCCTCCTGTACCTCCTACGTTTCCTAATCAGCCTGTAGGTCTCCTCAGTTTTCCCAAACAATGCACATGTTTCACTTTGGGTCTGCTGTTCACCTACCTGGAACACTTTCCCCCTTAGCTCATCCTAAATGGACTTTTCCAGGGAGCCATCCTAGCCACTGAAGCTCTCTGCAGCTTGGTTTAGGAAACAATGGCCTAATTCATGAATTTGATGATCACACAACAGGTTAAACAAAGAGGGGAAGCCAGGTGAACCGGAAATGACTGTATAAGTCTAAAAGATTTGTGCCAACATGTCCGGTACCCCCCAATTACTGCTGTTTTAATGTAAATGAGGTATTTATTTTATTTATTTATTTTTATTAATTTCCATTATGCAAGTGGCAAGTGTGTGTGTGTGTAGGTGTAGGTGTATTGCATGTGTACAGGTGCCCAGGGAGATAAGAGGCATTAGATCTTGTTGGACTAGAGTTCCAGGTGGTTGTAGACTACCTGACCTGGGCAGTGGGACCAATCCAGGTCCTCTGTAAGAGCAGCAAGTGCTCTGGACCTCTGAACCATGTCTCTAGCCCCCAAATGAAATGTTTCTAATTTTATCAAAAGAAAACTTACATTATACAATCTCTTGTGTACATTTTTATATTTTATATCCAGTGACATATTGTCAATGTCCGTCATGTCGATAAACACTAACCTAAATAAGTTTAAGGACTGCCTAAGGATAAAACAAAATGTTTAGTTAATCTGTATTGTTGGGTATTTAGCTTATTTTGAGATGGGTGTTTTTTTTTTTCATATCTTGTAAAAAACTATAGCGAACCTCAAATTGTCTTTGAAAGGACTGGAGTTGGCACAAGACACATTAAGACCAAATTCTTAGCACAAAGGAGATTTATTTATCCCCAAGGGACAAAGGATGGGGAACAAGAGACAAAGACAGGTGATAGAGGACAGGGGAAGGGGAAAGGAACAAGGGAGAGGGAAAGAGATATTTGCCCCCCACCCCTTGCGGGGGAGGACAAAGGACTGCCTCGGGATAGGGAGGAAAAAGGGAGCCCCCGTGTTAGGATAAATCGGTTTGCTTGTTAATTAGGGTAGCCGGGGTGAGGGGGGTGCTTTTGATTGCTGGACTTCAATGCTCTGGGTTTGGAAAATTGTATTGACAGATACCATTTGAGGTGTTCTTTGAAAAACACGGAAGAAAACAGGGATACCCATAAAGATAAAATAGCACACAATTCCACTTGTCAGAGGTAAGGGTAGCATTGTTTCGAAGCACTCCAACCCCAAGTTGGCAAAACACTTACTACATTTTCTTCCATTTCCTTGTATCCCCTAGTGCTTGAGATTTTGTCTGGATCCTCCTGTGGAAAAGCCCACTGGCATTTTTACATTATCACAAATTTTCTCCCAGGGCTCACATGTTAGGTATTACAGGAAAAAACAAGATTAATTCTGATAGAAACGTGAAGAAGGATGCCTCATGTCCTGTTCTCTGCATGGCTTGCAATTGTTGTCATCCCTTGGGATGCTGCGTCACATCCTCCTGCTGTCATACGGCAGGAACTTCCTGTTTTCTGCAGAGCCAGCTGTCCACTGAAGCATCCTCTCTGGCTAGGTCCATCTTGTTATCTACTTCTTTCATTGCCCCCCAAACCCTGCTTGCTGGTCACCCTTTCAGGTTTTTCTCTGTGCAGCAAATGTCTGGCTTACAATAGCAGCTAAATATATAGAGTTTTGAGTCAAATTATCTACTGGAATTATAATAAAGTAAAGAGGAAACCACAGGCATGTGGGTTGCAGGTAACTTCGCTTTCATGGGAGGCCTTTTCTATATTTGACAAATTTAAATTATTTATTTCAACTGCATCAACATAAAGATGATTAAAATGTAGATTTGTTGTTATATATTCATTATTATTACCTTTCTTCTGACTTTAGAAGAAAGAAAACATTTTCAATGGTTCCAAGGCACTGTGCTAGACAGATAAGGTGTCCATCTGCATTTTGAAAGCAAAGAGACACAGTCTAGAGGGAAACTCATCGTTGAAATTGGCCAAGATATTTGGCTCTGGCACTATTTGTCAAGAACTGACTCTAGGGGTAGGAAGATGGCTCAGTAGGCAAACTGCTTACTGTGCAAGGCTATGTCCTGATTTTGATGCTTAGAGGTCACACAAGAAAGCTGGATGAGCAGGTAAGGTTCTGTAGTCCAGCATTCCTGTGTTGAAATGGGAGGCAGAGACAAGAAGACCACCCAGAAGCTTTTCCTGGAAGCTCATGGACCAACTCACCTGGAGTATGCCACACAGCAGCAGAAACAAAGGAAACCCTACTTCAGCGAGGTGAATGGTGAAAACTGACCTCCACAAGATGTCTTCTGAGTTTCACATGCATGCTGTAGCACACAAGAATTTACCACCACCACCCACAAACTCACGAATGCATGTACTCACGCACGCTCTAAATGACTGGATGGATGCAACCACTAAACAGATTTCTGTGCTCATTATGATTATTGGTCTCATTCATAAAAAAGATTATCAAGGTGTGAGAAGAACAAGGGTGTTCCAAATCATCTAGGCAGCAAATGCTGGAACCACTCTTGAAATGAGTGATTTTATTTTAGTTTTTTGTTGTTGACTCTTCTTTATTAAATCCTTTCAAGCTCAGCTAAACAAAATACATTATTGCTTTAGAAAGTTAAAGTCTTTTTTTTTTTTTTTTTTTTTTTTTGGTTTTTTGAGACAGAGTTTCTCTGTGTAGCTTTGTGCCTTTCCTGGAACTCACTCTGTAGACCAGGCTGGCCTTGAACTCACAGAGATTCTCCTGGCTCTGCCTCCCGAGTGCTGGGATTAAAGGTGTGTGCCACCACCACCTGGCAAGAAAGTTAAAGTTTTTTAAAGCAGATATTAATCACACATAATAATGGGTTTCTCTATGATATTTTCATGCATGTATATAATTATTTTGTTCATATTTACTCCCATAACCTTTTCTTGTCCCCCCATTACTCCCTCAGATCTTTTCCCTCTTCCCAACTAATCTTCCTTCCATTGTCCCTTCCCTTCCTCCCTCCTCCTCCTTTCCTTCCCCCTCCTCCTCTCCTTCCCCCCTCCTTCTCTCCTCTTTCCTCTTTTCTTGCTCTCAGTCTTTTTTTGGAACTCACTGAGTTTAGTTGATGTTGCTTACAGGGGCATGGGTGAGGGGTTATTTACAGAAACATGGTACCCTGCCAGGGGATATACCACTGAAGAGCACCTGTCTTTCCCAACAAGCGTTAACTATGCCTACATCCTCAGGGAGGGATGAAGGAACGAGTCTGGCATTTACTGCCCCACACTGGCACTGTCGTGACCTGGCAGCCGCAGTCAGCAGAACACCCGCACAGAGCTGCAGCCTGGCACATCGAAACCTGCTCTTAACTCTCACGTGACAGGCCAAGTTCTCAGGCTCCTCAGATTCTGTGGGCTGAGGTTCTATGAGCACAGAAGAGCTCTGTAGCTCACTGATCAGAAGTCACACCTCTAGCCAGAATTTTTCTTCCCTGTGCAAGAAAATTTTCTGTTGTTAGTAAACTATTCATGTGAATGGTTTACAAAAACAAACAAAACCAAAACAAACCCAAAACAACAACAACAAAAACAAAGAGAATAGAAACAGAAATATACAGAGGAGGGAAAACTTTTCTGTATTTCTAGCCCCCAAATTCCTGATGAAATTTATTGTATAGCCTTCCTGGCTTAAAAATAAAGATTTTTTTGTTGTTGTTGTTGTCTTTGAGAAAGAAAACTGTAACCAGCTCTTTGCCTCCATGCATTCTGCCTCTGTGTGGATTCATTCAAATATCGGTGGAAAATAAAAGTAGATTCTCAGTTTGGAGAATTACTATATGCTAGTAAAAACATAAAAGGGGGGAGTCACATCTGTGCCGAACATACACAGACTTCTCTCTTATTTTCCCTTAAATAGTACAGGATAATTCCATTGTATTAGGCATTGTGAGTAAGCTCGGGAAGACTCAGAATCAACAGACAGGAGGATATGCACAGGTTCCATGTGAGCAGTGTACTGTTTATATAAGGCCTACGCATCATCAGATTCTGGTATTCATGGGGGTAGGATGTTCGTCCTGGAATCAATCCTCATAGGTAACTGGGGATGTCTCTCTCTCTCTCTCTCTCTCTCTCTCTCTCTCTCTCTCTCTCTCTCTCTCTCACACACACACACACACACACACACACACACACACACACACACAGACACATTTCTATACATCATTTTCAACACTAAATTGTGTCTTCCACACACCACTACTATTTATTATCTTGGACTCAGAGGTTTTCCATTCAGATCTTGCCCCCTACTTTCTAATCATCCTAACAAAGGATGGAGTTCTTCTTGCCCCCATCATTGCCTCTTGGTCTTCTGTTACTGTTCAACTCATTAATGCTTCCAGGGAGAAGCGAGGAAGCATAGTCCTCACCTTTGTCTAAGAAACTCTATGGCTTCCAATTGCCCTCAGGAAAATGCCTATATTCTATAGCACACCAGGCTTTTTATTTTGGACCACCAGCCAGCTCCCAATTCATGACATGGAGACTTATTGTTAGTTATAAATGCTCAGACTTAGCTTAGGCTTGTTTCTTGCTAGCTCTTATAACTTAACCTGTTTCTCTTCATTTACATTTTGCAAAGGGGCTTTTTACCTTTCTTTCCTTCTGTATATCTTACTTTCCTGCTTCTTGTGTCTGGCTGGTGGCTGCCTGGCTTCTGGCCCTGGGCATGTCCCTCTCTTTCTCCCTGGTTCTCTCATTCTTCTCTCTTGTCTAGATTTCTCCTCCTACTTATTCTCTCTTCCTGTCAGCCCCAACTATCCAACTATCCTTTCTCCTGCCTAGCTATTGGCCATTCAGCTTTTTATTAGCTCAATCAGATGCCTTAGGCAGGCAAAGTGAAACAAATGCAACACATCATTACATAATTAAACAAATGCAGCATAAACAAATGTAACACACCTTTACATGGTTAATAAAGGCAGCAGAAACAAGTATAACACACCTTCACACAGTTAAAGTAATATTCTGCAGCATAAACAAATGTAATATATCTTTACATAGTTAAAATATTATTCCACAACACCCTAGCCTGAATATTGTGTCCGTTCCTATTTACCTCCTGCTTGCCTCCACTGCTACCTTCCTTGCTTACTGCATCTACTGAATTAACATGTAGCTTATTCATTTGTCAACAGCCTTAATCAAGCAATGCTATGTGCCCTGTCTGCAGCATACCAGGGTATAAAGGAGATTCAGTTCTAGATCCTCAATAGTCATCAGTGTTGGTGAAATTATTAAGGCCACTCCACATAGTTAAAAGGGAGGTTTATTAGTGGCATAACTTACAAATGAAGGGATAGGTAGGTCTCAGGTTCTGGGGAAGATGTAGCACAGTCTGGCGGTGTTCTCTGGAGAACTCTGCTTGGTCTACCTCTAGCGTCCAGGGTCCAGGAACTAAGAGAAGGTGGTGCATCTGGATCTTGGGTCTTCAGGGTCCTCTCTTGGCCCTGCCTTGTAGGTGTGATAGTTACCGAAGCCTCAATGGGGGTTGGAACTTCCAGACCAAAACTAGAATGGCTACCCACTACACAGCAGCTTGGGACAGAGGCAGAAAAGCAAAGGGATCCTGGTGAATCTGTAAAAAACAAAAACAGAGAAAAGCACAGGCCAAGGCTGTGAAGATCTCCTGACAGGCCCAGATGCCTTTCCTGTGGGAGGAGGTGTTATATGCCTCATATGCTGCAGGTGTCAGAGTGATCTGGCGGGGAAGGGGGTGGAAGGGGGTGATCTTGGAGGGGGGGACAGGGGGGTTATCTGGGGGGACGCTGCCTGTAGGAGGTTTGTTCTGCGGATGAGGGCCGTGGATTTAGAAAGCATACAGAGGACAGTAGATTGATGTGGCAGGGCAGTGTGATAAGTACAGTGTGGCAGGGCCTAGGGCCAGTGGGCAGGGCTGTGAAGGCATGGGAGGGGTTGCATTTATCCCAATGTGATGAGGAAACAGTGAAGGGTTGGGAATGACTCCAAAACTGATATAGTAATAGACAAGAAGTGACAGGGCAGTGGAAATAGAGAGAATTGGGCAGGCTGAAAAGATGGGGAGAGTCTAGAGATCATGGAGCATGGTGTCCACGTGGATGCCTGGGGTGAAGTAAAAGAAGCTAAAGGGTGAAGTGTTGGCTGTTGGAACACACTGACTTCTCCCTTCCCAGCTCTGCACTCTGCATATTGCTGTTGTTTCTAACTCAACTGCTTCCTATTTTCCGTCCATTTTGCATTCAGTTTAAGCATGACCTCTCCCTGAGAATCTAGCATCAGACTCCAGCAGGAGAACGATGGTGCATAGTTATCGTGTAGATAGGAGAATTATTACAGGGACTACTTTGAAAAGATGTGTCCAGGATATAAGGAAACCAGACAGCAGGAGTTTTGCATGGCCAGTAAGACTGATACCTTCCCAGAGGCAGGAAAGAACCAGAGGAGAGATTATTAGAACTCAGGGCAAAGAGTATACAGAAAGTGCTCCCCCGCCCCGGCCAATTCTGACTAGAGCTGCATCCTTCAACAGTAGGAATGTTCCTCAAAGGAGGAATCCCAGACAATTACACGCCAGATGTACTCTCTTCCCTGAGATACACCTGGCTGCCACCCCTTTGGTCAGGGATCCCTAGTGGCCAAATCCAATTAGAGGAAGCAGGCCCAGAAGCCCTTTGATGCCATCCCTGTGAAGCAGCCCCAAGGATCAGGACAAGATGCAGGGTCCACTAGAAGAACCATGTGGATGGTATTCTACAGTGCCGTGGACCGTTCCTAGTCCCTGCCTAAGTAAACCATTTGTTCTGTTAGGTCTCACAACACCCTGTAATTTCCACCAGCCCAGAATCACTCACTGCCCTCCCCACCTCCTAGGATGCAGCTCATCTATCGTCGATCTTTTCCTGCTCTCTGTAGAGCAATTAGGAAAGGCTCCACAAATGCTGTATAAAGACTTGACTTTCATTTAAAGCTTAACCGCTCAGTCTAGCATCAACTGGTGCCTTAGGGTTAATGGAAAGAAACAAGCCTCTGTACTGGAGACAAGGTTTAGCACCTCCCACCCCAAGATACATACTTGCTGGTTGTTCCTTCTTGTTTGGAGGGATCTGTGTGCCATCAGTCGACAAACCTGCAGATGGTTTCCTGGGTGAGAAGCTAGGATTCCTACCAAAAGTTAACACACACTGGGATCTCGTTTTTATTTTACGACAAAGGACATGAAAGCAACTGAAAGAAGTGATAAGATTTTATCCAAATAGTAAAGATGGATCAAATATAAAGATATGTTGGGGAATTAAATTTACCAGGTACATGCAACGTCAGAGTCCATAGCTGGTGACGTGGCTCTGCTGTGTTTACAAGAAAGCGCAGTCTGTAAGGGAGTGGACCGAGCTTCACATTCCCACAGTGTGTCTTGTCTGCTCTGGCCTCTCCATTTCCCCACCCATCCCAGCTCTCCTCCCCCTTCAGTCTGTCCTATCCTGAGGAAGTGGGGAAACCTGTTCTCCCAGCATTTTTTTTTTAATCTCATCATATATTATCTAGCTTATTATTGAAAGCGTTTAACAAACAAGGGGCTCCCGCCTCCCCTTTATGATCTAAAATATAGCTACCTTGTCATCACACTTCTGTGGTTCCTCTCATCTATGATTAAAGACAAGACTTCTGTCCTTCACACAATTGTAGACTCCTACCATGTCCTGTACCTAGTAAGCACTCAAGGGGCCTTCTGACAATCAGTTCATGTGGATACATCTACCCCACTGCCACCATAACAACCACGGCTTGTTTAAAGCTGGTGACAGAAATGTGTAATGAGTTGACACCGTCCCCTTTCAGCTACTGACCCTGTATGTAGATGCATGATATTGTGCTTACCCCTATTAAGTTTGGGGAGCTCCAAACTTCATTACAAAATCAGGAATGTTGCCAGTATGTTACCTGGCTCTTCTCTGTCTCCAAACACAATCCAAAACAAGAGCCTGTTTCCATGTTACACACAAAAAGACATTGTTCTTCAGCTTCAGAAATCTTGTTGGCACAGAACTCACAATCCTGCCAGCCACAGGAATTTCCTCTCTGGGTTGTGCAGGGCCATGGCTGAGATCTTGGAAATCCTATTCAGTAAACAACCATGGAGTGAATCTTCAGTTGTCTGGACTGCCCTGTTGACAAGAGAGAGCGGTTGGTCTTCTAAAATGGCTCCTAGAAAGTGGAGTGAATCACTGAGAATTCTGGATTCATTCATATCTCCTTCTATGACATCCTATCAACTAGTGTGACTGTCATGTCACACAAGTCACACGTGTCACACACATGTCACACACGTCTGGGTGTGTGGTGCTTCTGGAAAAGGAGAATCTGGTGGGCCCTGTGAGCCTTGTCCACATCTTCAGGTGCATTATTTGCCCTTTTCCACTCCACTCCATGTCCCAGGAGACCACTGAGGACTGTCCCGACTCCTGGGCTCTCCTACTTCTTATTGGATAAAGATAACAGCCAGCAGGAGACTGGGAGGTTGTGAAAGAGAAGAGTGATGGATGTACCTACATCCCTGTCATGGTGCCCTAGGTGTACTGCTGACAGTCACGGCCCTTGCCTCTTGGAGTCCTTATTCTCTGTGTATTCTAGCTTTGCTAGCCCGGGCATTGATCTAAACTTTGTCGCCCCTATCTTCTGAAATCAACCCAGTGTTACAATTTTAAATCTAACCAAGTTTGAGCATGCTGCCATTTCTTTCTTGTTCTGACTTAGAACGATACATTAGGATATAATGTAAAGGCCTGGCCCATGTGGATTTCAAGTTAGCATGAGGAGACAGATAGCAAATACGTATGAAATATGGTTGTTCCCGTATTTGATAGTGGTAAAGGCTGAAAGAGAAGAAGGAGATTAGGGTAACGATACTGAGGCCACTTAGGAAGGAGGGCTACACAGATTGGCATTGACTGAAGAGACGCCACGTAGCCGGCGACCGTAATGAGAAGGGAGCCTGGCTGCAGCAACACTGAGGAGGAGCAGTGCAGACAGGGCCAGTGGATGGAAAAGTGGAGACGGTGGAGCCTAGTGACAGAGGATAGCGGAAAGTGAGGTCTAGGAGGGAGGGTGGGGCAGGGTTTCTGGGTTTATCCTAAGGGCACAGGGAAGTTGTTGTGGAATTTGGCATGGATAAATAGAAATGGTCCCTTTCCTGGTTAGTTTAAACAGTGGAAGGTTTCATTGAAGAAAAAGTGGCAAGTGTACCATTTAGCAAGGCATGGGTGGGATTAGCAGACTGAGAAAGAGGCGTCTGGAACCAGCCTTGGCTAGCAGCTGTCATGGTCCTGTACCTGAGCAGCTGACACCGGCATCTGGGAAGAGACAGGGTCATGAAAGTGGGGTCACAGGACAGAAGCTGGCATCTGAGGAGGATTCTTGGAAGCCCGTTAGCTTGTCCAGGGGAATGGGCACGAGGGGGAATTCCAGTACGGCCATGTCCAGAGCCCTGTGAGGAGGATAGCAGCATGGGAGCCTGGACTTCAGAGAAGAGCTGAGCACACGGTGATCTGTACATTTGATGTGAAATGGAGGTACAGGGACAAAAGAATGTCATGTCTCCCAACTAATATCCTTAGTCAGTCCTGATATTTGCCAACAAAACTCCAGCAGTTTTCATAAACCTTAAAATGCCCAGAGCTCAGGCAGGAATGGGGAATTTGGGCAGACAGTAATAACAAGATGTGGGGATGATGTGGAAGAGTGTGGGTGGGCCTATCAAAGGGCTTTCATCGTGAAGCGTTTCCAACCCTGAGTTCCGGCTCCTGGGGGCAAGCCATGACGTCAGCAGTGACTTGCTCAGCTAGCTCTTCAGGCTAACAGAAGTTTCCAGAGCTGTTCATTGCTGTGTTCTCATTGCTGTTCAGGGGCCAGGAAACCCTGCTGGTTGCTTATTTTGGGTTAACCAAGGTAGGGTTCCCTTGAACCTGCTCCCACTGAGGGCACCATGTGGCTGGCCGTTCCAGGCTGACAGACAGCTTCCACACCTGTGGTCCTCAGTTGGGAGAACACAGAGTGCTTATTAAAATAGAAATCCCAGGAGGAAACGCAAGGAGTAAGTCTGGGAAAGTAAATGTGCATAGCCTCCTTTGTGGCTTTTCTCTCTGGTTCCTGTCTTTCAGTAAAACAGATTGGGGGAAGGGGGGGGAGTGGACAATAAAGAGAGGCAAAGAGAGGCATCGCCCTCCAAACAGACCTCAGCTACTCTTGAGTACTAACTCATCTCATGATGTTGGTTTCTGATTGGCTTTTAGCAACAGAACTCCTTTCAAAGATAATCAGCCATAGACAATACGTTTTGTTTTGTTTTTGTTTTTGTTTTTTTAATTCTTTGAGAAACTCATGTGTGTGTACAGCAAAATACAATCAAATCTACCCTTGTTTCCCCGCTGCTGCTCTCCTCGGGTACTACCAATATGGCCTCTGCCAACTCCATGTCTTTTTGTTATTGTTGTTGTTGACAACCCAATAAGTCTTACCTGTGACACCTGTAGGTGCGCAGGAACGGAGCCATCCATGGGAAACATGCCAGTGGCTATCCCCAAAAAAGAGTGATTCTCCCCACCCACCCTGGAAGCTATCAACTGCCAATAGCTCCTCAGTAAGGAGGAGGCCTCAAGAGTTTCTCCTTGATCTAAGCTGGAATTCCAGCTGGCTTGATCTTGCACAGGTCTCGTGCAGGGAGCCACCAAGAGTTCATGAGAGCAATGGTCATGTCATATCTAGACGTGTATTTCCTAACATGCCTCCTCATCCTCCGGCTCTTACACTGTTTTCACTTCTTCTTCCATAATGTTCTCTAAGCCTTGGCAGGGGGTGGGAAGTCATAAAGATCCACTCCATCAGCCTGTTTAGGACTGGGTACTCACACAATTATTCTCAACCACTTTGACTGAGTCTCTGCACTAACCCCTGCCTACTGCAAAAAGAATCTTCTCTGACTAACGTTGAGAGCAGCCCAAGTCTATAGATATAAGTATCAATATTTAGAAATCAAATTGACATAAGAATACTGCAAAAATAATAGTAATAGGCTCTACCCTAGGGCTTACAACCTCCCCAGCCAGGGGCTTTTGATGAGGTTTACAGTGCCAGTCATGAAATTCCCTCCTATGGAGCAGGCCTCAACAAATTCAACAAGAAAGCAGTTTCTCACCCCGTAACAGTCACACCAGTACTGCAGCAGTAGGCACATCTTCCCTGGCAGATCAGTATGGATTGTGAGTGGTCCAGTGCTGGGTTAGACCACTGATTTTTTTTCTCCTAAGTAGCCTGCTTAGCACTTTCTGATACCATAAAAGCTAGCCAGAGGGGAGTGAGCTTCCCAATCCCCTTGGGATTTCCTGACACTGTGCTCTGCAGCCAAAGTGTTGGCACAGAATATTAACATGTAACTCAGCAATATGCAACTAGCCATTTCCTAAACACTGCCACACACCCTTACCCTCCCTGTCCTATCAGACTCATGCAGTCCAACTTTCTTTGTACCACCAGCTCCCAAATAATGGCACAGAGACTTCTTATTAATTGTGAAAGCTTGACCTTAGCTTAGGCTCTCATAACTTAAATTAACCCATTTATGTTAATCTCCAATCTGCCATGTGGCTCATTACCTGTCCTCGATACCGTACGTCTGGCTCCCTCTGTGTCTCACTGGCTGGTGAAATCCTGCGTGCCTTAGAGTCTTCTCTCTCCAGAAGTCCCACTTGTTCTCTCCTGCCTAGCTATTGGCCATTCAACTCTTTATTAAACCAATCAGAAGGTGCCTTAGGCAGAGAGACATCTTCACAGTGTACAAAAAGATTATCTCACAACAGGATCATCCTGCCTGTGAGGGTTAAGGGAATATAATTTGCATACAGTAAAACTCATCCATTTTAGGTGCATAGTTCAAAGAGTTTGGACAGTCTTACCATAATACTAGAATCAAAATCCAAAAGAGCTGTTACCCTTAAATTCTTTACGTCCTTTTCATAGTCAATCAGCTTTTCACACTCTCAACCCTGCCAACACTGATGTCCTGTCCACTATGTACCATCTTCTAGAATGTCATATAAACAGAATTGTGCAGCGTACAGCCTGTTGTGTGTGGCTTCTTTTACAGATGCTTTTAGACTCATGTACTTTTCTGAGTATATCACAGACATGTTCCTTCCCCCCGACCCCCCACCCCCACCCCCGGGTAGAAGTTCTTCAGTGTTTTTCAAATTTGTCTTTTGCTTTCAATTGCTTTTCTGCATAAACTTTAAAGTTCTCCATTCACTTAATCTATTTCCTCATGAAAACACTGAGAATGATCCCCTGGTAAAGCCACTGCAGAAGGATTGCTGGTGGGGTGCCGGACCTGAGGACCACCACCATCTTCACCTGACTGCATCAGAGCTGGTTCCCAGACCCCAAATGCGGTGCTTATCCCATGACCCCAAACACTGGGATTTTCTAATCCGAGAAAGAGAGTCATGCTTGCTTTTTCATTGTTTATTTTTAAAAACCCAAAGAAGAAATTGATTTTCAAGCTGGGGAAAGAATGCAGGTGTTCCTCTCCTTAGAAGGGCCTGATATCCCTCAAACCCATCAGAAATTGAAGAGAAGTGGAAAGTGCAATCAGCACACCTAGATTATTCCACGTCATAGCGTAGCTATGATGCAGAACACACAGCACACAGTTGTTTGCTTTGTGATACTTGGCTGACTGGGTACTGAGACATATCACCATTACCTAGCATGATAAGGGAGTATATTGCCACATATAGCTAGTCTGGGAAAGACCAGACTTAGGTGAAAAGTATATTGAAATATGGTTTCTATCAAACACCTAATGCTTTTATGCCATTTGGGATGGGGGAGTCAACCATCCTAAATTTTGAGCCATCTGTACAAGGGAAATCTGCTGTGTGAAAGGAAAGGAGGAAGGGAAGGCTACGGGGCTCTCAGCAGTTGTCAGTTCATCTTGCATCCCTCCTCTTTGCAGACCCATGCAGCACACTGCATCTGCAGTGCTGCCATGGACAAGCAAGGTGGGATCAGCTGTTCCAAAGAAAGGAAGGGGGATGCTGGTGATACAGGATGCATTCCCCAAGTGAAAGAGAAGAAACATCTGTGGCCCAAGTCTCGAAACATTTATGGAAATGCTCTGGGTGGAAGAAAGTCAAGTGTCTCATGCAGAGCAAGAGATTTGTGAGATCCAGAGTCTGGGAGCAAGGTGGATCCTGCTGTGTGTTGTGTTTAGGGGACAGCTGTGTAGGGACACTGAGGTGAAGTGGGAGGTAGAGACAGCTGGCCCAAAAGGTCA
Source organism: Peromyscus eremicus (assembly GCF_949786415.1). Lineage (NCBI taxonomy): Eukaryota > Metazoa > Chordata > Mammalia > Rodentia > Cricetidae > Peromyscus > Peromyscus eremicus. The sequence continues at coordinate 34,787,543 of NC_081421.1, forward strand.
TAGAGCTGGGGTTTGGAATCTAACTGCTACCCGTGTGCTTCGGGAGGAGGAGGATCACTGTGCAGTCTGAAAGACCCCTCCGGCATTTGAAATGGGAAAACCTGATGAAGACCTGAGACACAGTCCGTGTGAGAGATGCTGCACCAGCGTGAGGGCACACAGAGAGGATGAAAAGGGGAATCCACTCCACAGGTGTGTAGGAGGGCAGACCGACATGGACCGACGTGCACGAGAAGGGTGAAGGAAAGGAGGGTACCAGCGACTTTATCTGGCTACTCTCAAAACATTACAGTGCAGGTGTTATGCTCTACGGAGATGATCAGAAAGAAATCTCACCAGAGCATCGAGGAACCACCCAGGAACTGCTCATGCCTGTGAGACCTCGTGAAATACATTTGAGTGAGTTATAGAAAACTATTTTTAAAGAAACACCAAATTGCTCCCTGGAAAGAGTATCCCGATCCTCAGAGAAGACTGGGCAATACACTCTAGGGACAGAATGCAGTAAGCAGGTCTTAGAAAGTCTCATTCTCCACACTCCTCCTCTTTGTCCTTCTTCCTGTCTTGGTGAAGGAGCTATTTATCTGCATTGTGAGCATTTCAGTTCAGTCTGCTGCTGGCTGCTTTTCCTGGCAGAGGCACGGCCCCTACCCTCATTTTTATTATTTCTGGGCGAGTGACCTCACCACCCCACCTCCTTTTCCTTGGGGCTTCAGAGATGAAAGGAGACAGGGAGGAATTTATCCCGTTACTCAGAATGTCGTGGTTGTAATTTAGAGACATCATCACTTTTATATAGAATGGTGACCACAATATTATGGAAAAGGCAGTCTTTCAGATTCCAAAGGAAGAAGCACAGAGCCACATTTTTTAAAATTTATTTATTCTTATCTTATGTACATTGGTATTTTGCCTGCATGTATGTCTGTGTGAGGGTGTCAGATCTTGGAGTTACAGATAGTTGTGAGCTGCCATGTGGGTGCTGAAACTTGAAGTCAGGTCCTCTGGAAGAGCAGTTGGTGCTCTTAACTGCTGAGCCATCTCTCCAACCCCAAGCTCCATTTCTTACAGCTGTAAATGACTTCAACCTCCATGGGCAGTTGCTGGCATAACTAGGCAATGACACCTAAGGGTCATTAAAAGCTACCCACAAGGAACCTCTCCTTTCTTCCTGTTTCCTCATCTTCATCTTCATCCGAATAGTTTCAGATGCTGGAAGATGTCAGGACTCCACAACTAACTCATCCTTCCAACGCCAAGTTTGCGAGATGTGCTGGAAGATTCTTAGAGCTAGACAAAGCCTGCAGAAACCAGAGCCTGAGCAAGTTAGAACAGGTCAGTTAGACTAATCCTATGCTGATCACTAATGGTGAGTTCTCCAAGAGTCACGGTGTGGATTCTAGTATTCCAAGGTAGGGAGCAAAACCCCAGTAATTTCCCCATCTTTACTCTGCTGGTTCTAAGGACTACTAAAAGTTTGTTTTTAGGTTATTTGTGTGTGTAGGGGGTAGGGGAGGGACACATGCTCCAGCACACATGTAGAGGGCAGGGGACAACTTGAAGGGGTTCGTTCTCTCTTCCCATCATGTGTGTGCGGGGATTGAATTTAGGTTTTCAGGCTTGGTGGCAAGCACTTTCCAAGCTGAGTCATCACCTTGGCTTCCCAGGTCCACCTATGGTTAAGACTCACTGCCCTAGTTGTGCCTCAGAGGGTCTGTGGGGGCTGTCATGAGCCCCCTAGATCTGGCTCCCAGTCTACCACACGCTGTGCTGTTCACGGTACTTTTGCATGTAGCTATGAACATTTACGTATCAGGATGTTCTAGGTACTTCACGCTCACTGAGTGTCTCACTTAACCCTTGCTATAACCCCGTAAGTTAGATATTCTCATTGCCACTTTAGAGCTGAGGAAACTGAGCCACAACAAATAAAGAGAAGTTAAGTTTGAGCCCAGGCAGCAGGAGCTTACCAAGCTACAAATGCTCCCAACAGTGAATTATTTTTTTCCCTCCAGACAGAGTTTTTCTATGAAGCCCCGCCTGTTCCCATTCTCTTGCTATAGACTAGTCTGGCCTCAACCTCAAAGATCTGCCTGCCTCTGCCTCCCAAATGCTGGGATTCGTGCCCAACTGTACATTAATTTTTATTTATTATTATTTTGTTTTATTCTTCTTTCATACATTACATCCTGCTTGCAGTTTCCTGTCCCTCCACTCCCCGCAGTTCCTCCACCTCCTCCCCTCCCCCAAATCCACTCCTACTCTGTTTTCCTTCAAAAAAAAAAAAAAAAAGAGCAGGGTTCCCAGGAGTATCAACTGAACATGACATAACAAGTTATAATAAGACTAGATACAAACCCTCAAGTCAAGGCTGGATGAGGCAATCCAGTAGGAGGAAAAGGGTCCCAAGTGCAGGTAAAAGAGTCAGAGATATCCCCCCACACACACATTCCCACTGTTAGGAGTCCCACAAGAACACCAAGTTACACAACCATAACATATATGGGGAGGGCCTAGCACAGACCCATGCAGGCTCCATGATTGTTTTTTCAGTCTCTGTGGGCCCCTAGGAGCCCTGCTAAGTTGAGTCTGTGGGTCATGGTCTCCTAGTGTCCTCGACCCCTCTGGCTCCTACAATCCTTCCTCTTCTTCTTCGGGTTCCCCTGGCTCTGCCCAGTATTTGGCTGTAGGTCTCTGCATCTGCTCCCATCAGTTGCCAATGACACCTCTCTGTTGATAGTTAGGCTAGGCACAGATCTATGAGTACAGCAGTATACCATTAGGAACAATTTTACTGACTTTTTATTATTACTTATTTATTTTTAATTTTAAATCATCCTGAGTGAGGTAACCCAGACCCAGAAAGACAAACACAGTATGTACTCCCTTATAAGTGGGCATTAGCTGTTAAGTGAATTAATTTTTAAAGTAAGTAAGATATGTGCCATTTTTCTTTTAAAAAAAGGACAGAATTCTTCTACTGCTATTGAATGCGTAAGTCCTCAAACCAAAACCAAACATTTCCAGGACGTCATTTGCTTCCTGCAGATACTAATTTCTTATGCTTGTGGCTTCAGACTTAAAGCTCCATCTCTGGGATTAGATGCCCTGGATTCAAATTCAGTTCTACCCCCTTTCCCAGTCTGACTTTCATCAAGGAACTTAATCTGCTAGTGTCTCCTTTTCTTCATGTTAGAATGAGGATTCCAAGTGTGCTCCTTACCAGATTGTATACAAATATTAATAGACATAAAATGCTTAATGCAAGACATGACACACAGCGTGTGGTTGGCTGTTGTGCTGGTGTTCCCCAATGAGCCCTGGATCCCATGGCTTAAGCCCTTCTGGGGTCCTCTGGCTATTAGGATACTAGCAGGGTTTTAGTCACGTCTCGGCAATAAGGGTTTGTCTTCCTTTGGAACGTATTCTTGGAGTCCTGAGTCACCACATAAAGTGGTTGGGATGTCCTGTTGGAAAAGAATACCTGGAGAAGACACCCAGCCCATCTCCAGCCTTCCCAGCTATCTTGCTGAGGCAGCAGATGCCATCTTAGACATTTCAGCCCTATTGGCCTCCACCAGAACAGACGGACCACTCAGCTGAACCGGATCAACCCAGAAAACCCTAAGAGATAAGAAAACACTGTCTTCTGCAACTACCTTTTGTGGTGGCTTGTTATACTGTGCTCTCAAAAAATAGCAGCTGTGTTTTAGGTTGTCATTATCCACTGTCTTAATTTCTTCTAAGAAGGTTATTATCAATTTCAATAATAAAAAAGTTAAAATAAAAGACATGGGAAACTGTTTCCTAAAATTTGTTCACCCCAAACATAATGTGCTAAGTTACCATGATATGCAGAGCAACAATGGATTATTTCCTGTTTTTTTTATAAAATGGTATCTCCCATCCTAAAAAAAGAAATTGTAAACTCTCACATATAAAAGGCAGAAAAGATTTAAATTTCACATCATGCTTAGTGAGTGATCACAATATTTATTCATTTTTTGAGCCCCTTAGAAAACTCATCACAAAATATCAGAGTCCAGGTTCTATATCTCACACAGTTTTTTAAGAGGAGGTTGAAAACCTCAGCATTACACAAAACCACAGATTTCCAAAGATGAAAGGGCCTTTGAAAGTTACCCAGCATGCCCTACTCTAGGTGAGCATTTCTTCTCAGCATCCCTGAAAGCAGGGACCGCTCCTGTTTTAAAGTTCCTCAGGCTCTGTAGCAGACACCAGGCTGTTTCCAGAGGAAGTTCCCCTTGTGTCCCACTTGAGGCTACTACTCTATGGCCTGCTGTAACTTAGGGTCCTACTTGTGGCCAGGAAGGAGACTTGCTTGACTTGCTTTCCACACACCTACAGGCTGTGTGTGAGTTAAAACCCAGTTGTGAGGTAAGACAAGAAAGTTTTTCTCCTGCTTCTGCTCTTGACCTGCTCCTCAAGGACCCATCTGCTTTGTTTAGAGGTCCAATGAGTCTTAGTCTTGCATATTTATCCCTCTAGTTTTTCCTCCTAAGTGAAATCCTCCCCGTCATGTGTGTGTGTGTGTGTGTGTGTGTGTGTGTGTGTGTGTGTGTGAACATACAAAAGCCTACCAATCACCCAGTTATAGAAATAGTGGCCCTATGCCCTGTCATTAACCCAAGATTGACATTTGAGGACAGGTAGGTGGAGGCTACTCTAACTACCTACATTTATCTCTTCTAGTCATTTTAACCTTTGAATGGGGATGGTTGTCCTGGAGGAGACCAGGAAAATGATTTGGTTTGAAGACAAATATTCACAAAGGACCTCAAACTTAGACATATAACCAAACATGGTTATAAATACAGTTTTAGAAGCAGATGCTTCTCATCAGCTCTAAATTCATGTCCCATGATTGTACCGTTCTACCTCTAAAATACTTTCAATTAATTTTAAAAAACCCACAAAACTAAACTAATGAATTCCACAGCTACATACCATTGCACTTTGTAATTAAAGCTTATCATTCGTTAAATAAAAAATGTTAAAAACAGTACAATTCTGTGACCCTGTTTTGACAGTTCTTTATAATATTAATAACTAACCACTTATGGAGAGCTTATGTTAGGGTCTTAGAAAATTCCATAACAATTTAAGTAGAAATTAATGTCATTCTGTTTTATAACTGAGCAAATCATGACCCAGGCCTATGGAAACAAATGTGCTCAAGGCCATTGGTGAATACCATGGGCCTGGGGGCTGGCTCCAAGTGGTCTGACTCCAACATTGATGTGTCCAACCTCATATCCGCTCCTCAGTTTTGAAGGTCTCATTGTGTGTGTGTGTGTGTGTGTGTGTGTGTGTGTATGTGTGTGTGTGTGTGTGTGTGTGTGTGTGTGTGTGTGTGTGTGTGTGTTGCCTCAGAAGTGCTGGGCTAGCAGAGGACAACTGTGGGAAGGTGGGCATGGAAACTGTGTTAGACAGGAAGGGAGGGACACCGTGGAGCTGTGCTGAAGTAGAAGTGAGTGAGGCTGCCCTTTCTGGAATCTTCTTGGCATGGGCTTGCCTTCCCAGCTGTTTTCCCACATTGGGGCTTCGCTGTGTTCCTGTGGCTTCTATTTTAACCCTCTCTCCTCAGTGACAGCTCCATCCCTCCTCTCACCCCCTGTGTGTCTGGAGTCTAGAGTCTCACCTCTTCTCTTTGCTCTAGCCTGTGCCTCACCTTCACCTGGAGCCTCTGGGTGTGGGTTTCTGAGCCAATCTATGGCATTGCCCTGGCTAGTCATGGGAAACCCAAGGCCCAGAATTTCTGCTCCTGGGTATGATGGGTCAGCGCCTCCAGGTCTGAGGTTTGGGCTGCTGGGAGCGTGGGAGCTGCAGAGGACCCAGGAGTGAGAGGATCCAGGGAGAGGAGGTGGGGCACAGACAGTGCTGTTTGCTCCATGAAAGCCTCATAACAAGGGGAGTGTGGGAGAGATGTGTCCTTCCCAACCCTCGGTGTCATGGAAACCTGCTGACTCTGCAGTTCATCTTGTGTGCAGTGACATGGAGACAATTTTATTCACCAGAGTGCCAGCCAGACTGGGCCACACAGACAGGTCTGGTCACAGCTATTTGCATCAGGCTCCACAGACACACAGAGCATGTGAACTTCCCAAAATGTATTGGGCCTGCCAGGAAAAAAAAAAAGTTCTCAACAACAGAAAATTAAAGTATGAAATAAAAATAAATGTCAACTAAATGCCTGCAAACCATAACAGCATATCATCTGGCTAGCCACAAGTCAACTCATGTAAATGTGATTTAGTGTGGAATTATTTCCAGTGCTTGCCATGAGGGGCAGGAGGTGGGATGACATGTGTGGGAGGATTTGCATGGGGTGGAGGTCGTAAGTGGACAGAACACATCTTTAATAGGGGTACAGTGAGACAAAAGTGGCTGTGCCAAAGATAACCATGTTCCCCCAAAGTGAGTCCTTCCCTATTAAATAAAACTGAACAAATTGTAGTCTTGGTTCAAGTGAATGTCTTGCAGAAGTCAGTCAGGGAAGTGGGTGGGTGGTTAGCACAGAGGCTTGCTTCTCTGCCAACATCTCTAAAATTGAACTCAGCTCCATTTGCCTCCAGCTGTAGGTCCAGTGTCTCATAGCTGAAGGGGCCACCCTGTCCTCTGGGTAACAACAGCCCCCTGGCTGGTCTTCTGTTTGTGAACAGATCATCTCTGATGGCTATGCAAACTCAGCAATACCCTGCCCTGTTCAGCTAAATTTCCACCTCCTCTGCTTCAGCAATCCCTCCATATCATTCACTGCCCAGCTCCAGGCTTCTCTCCAGGATGCAACTAATCTCGGCCCCTCACACCTGCCTTTATTTCCATAAACATGTGCAGGTCAGGCAGGTACCAGAGCATTGCCCTGGGTGTTTCTCTCTCCAGGGAATTCTCTCCAGGATCCATAGGCCCTGGCCAGGGCCATCTTTCCGAGAGGATTCCACCCACCAGGGCAGAGGAATTTGCAACACCTAGGGACCTCATTGGCCCTGTTTCATTTTCTCCATCCACCTTTTTTTTTTTTTCCTTCTGAAAATATCTTTTCATGCTCTGAGGTTTTTTGTTTTTTTTTTTTTAACCTCTCTGTGTTTTGTTCGCCTGCCTCCCACCAGCCAGCATGTTGGTTCTACTAGAGCAGGAATTTACCTGTGGTTTAAACAACATTGTTATTGTTTGGAACAATGCCTGAGCTTTGGTTGGTGTCTGTAGCTAGGTGTTGAAATAATAGCTAAAATAATGAGCAAGACCTGGTCCACCGGAGGGTAAAAACAGTGGAGGGCCTTTGGGGTCCAGGGATTGGAAGTCAACTAATTTTCACTTAATCTCGGAGTCTCCAAGAAACATCTGCTTTGTGTATGTGTTTAATTATACCATACCTCACTGCAAAAGAATCCATGTCGTGTTCAAAGATGTGTCTGTATCGCTCTGTATTTACGAAGAGATATGTAAATATATTACAATAAAAATTTTAAAGGGAACAGTGGGGAGGAAGTAAGCATTCAAGACTTCAGAAAAAATGCAGGAAAGGTTAATTATTACTGCCACAAAGTTTTGTTTTTCTGGAACTAGACAGCAAATTTAACTTTGAACTTCATTTTTTGTTGTTGTTGTTGTTGTTTTGTTTTGTTTTGTTTTTCGAGACAGGGTTTCTCTGTGTAGCTTTGCACCTCTCCTGGAACTCAGTTGGTAGCCCAGGTTGGCCTTGAACTCACAGAGATCCGCCTGGCTCTGCCTCCACCTGGGATTAAAGGCGTGTGCTACCACTGCCCGGCTAACTTTGAACTTCTTAAGGACCAGAGATAGCTACTGAAATCGTAAGAAAGAAAGAGAGAGGGTGGGAGGGAGGGAGGGAGGGAAGAAGGAAGGAAGGAAGGAAGGAAGGAAGGAAGGAAGGAAGGAAGGAAGGAAGGAAGGAAGGAAGGAAGGATAAAACCTGTACTTACTGCATTTTTACCTGTTACCTGTGAAACATAATTATATGTGCTATTTACAGCATAACTGATTTTTGCTGATCGTATAACTCAATGGGATTATGCAGTTCCACAAATGCTACTCACACAACCTGGACTATTTTGGAGGAGCCCCACCTGAAGGTAGGGACAGTCAAGGCCTCTGGGTGACACAGCTTCAAACATCACTTGGAAATTCACACCTGGCTCTCTTCATGGTGCTGAGGTTCACTGTTTATGCTACTTTCTCAACCCTCTTCTGGGAAGTCACTCAGTGGGTTAACCCCTCCCCGTGCACACGCTTTCCAATGCTGACCTTTGGGTGCCCTCTCTCTTCCTCCCTTTTTCTCACTCACACACATACTCAGGCACACTCATTGAAGGCAGTGTATAACTGTTGAAAGCACTGGCTTTGGAATACTGGCTGAGTTGCTTAATAGTGGTGTGCCTCAGTTCCTTGTCATGCCCACCTCCTTGAGTGGTAATGGGAATTGAATGTATTTGGAGAGCTTGGCACAGGACAAACACTATGTGAGCACTCGTGGCCATTATAATTAAGTACCATTCCCTTTTAAAACGGCCCCCCTTGCCATAGGTTCATTTATTGCCATTGTTTCCTGTCTCTGTCTGTCTCTGAGTGTGCCTGGAATTCCTTTCTGCTCTTCTGGTTTTTGTCTAGTCTTGGTTTGAGACAGGGTCTCACTGTGAGCCTGCCCAGCCTGGCTTGGAACTTGAATTCTCCTGCCTCAGACTCCGGGGAGCTGGGATTACGGCACACAACCATGCTTTTAGCCATTCTTTTCTTGCAGAATGCCTCCTCATCCTTTACACCAACCTTAGGCATTTGGTCCCACAGAAAGCCTTTCTTAAAAATTTGTTTTGACTTGATGGGTATGGGTGCTTCCATGTATGTATGTGCACCACATGTGTGCCTGCTGCTCAAAGAGGTCAGAAGAGGATATTTGATTTCTTGGGACTGGAGTTAAAGACGGCTGAACTGCCACGTGGGTGCTGGAAACCAAAACTGGGTCTCTGCAAGAGCAATAAGTACCTTTAACTGCTAAGTTGTCTCTCTAGCCCCAGAAAAATCTTTCTTAGTTGAATTACTTAAACTTCCCTCTGGGCACTCATGGCAACCTTTTGATGGTTTGTTCTGTTTTGCGGAGACAGGGTCTTATTTTGTAGCTGGCCTCAAACTTGTAGCAATCCTAACTCAGCTCCCCAAGTGCTGGGACAACAGACCCAAGCCTCCAGGCCTGGCTCTGCCCACAGCACTCAGAATGCTTGGGAGGTGCTATCTGTTTTCTTCCTGTCTCCACAATGGACTGTAAGACAAGGACCAAACTAAACTTGGTGACTCTAGCTTTGCTTGTTTTCTTGTTCTGTAGTGTTGTTCAGTTCAGTGGTTACTGATACAGCTCCGATATTACGGGGAATGAGCAAACCACAGAACAGCAGCCTCCACAACATTATGTATCTCCTGATATCCACTTGCTGGGCCAAGACCGGACAGAACTGCTGAGGTTTAGGATTTATTGCTTCAATAACTTCAGATTGAACTCATCACAACAGAAGATGATGTCCTATTTATTTTGCAGCAGACATTTCAGGTACACAGTATAAAATGTTGGGCCATTTCCTTTACTGGATTTGAGCCCTACCTCTGTACAAGTTGTGAGATTTGGGACAAATGGGTAAGTCTTCTGAAGATTCAGGGTTCCCATTTGAAAATGGACATTATGGTACTTCCCTCCCGTCTCTCTCACATTTCCCGTTATAACTAGGCCTGATGATGTACATACATGTGCTTTTGCATAGCACATTACCCAACCCTCTGCAAATGCAAGATTGTAGTGTTTCGGGTGAAATGGAGAGTAAGAAGCTGTCATGACTTCTGGGTTAAACGGAAATGTTATTACTTTTAAATCAAGACTCATTGGTCAAGCAATCTGTACACTGACACTTTTCAATCACACCATTTCATTCAGTGTAGAGAGATGTTCTCTGTGGAGACTCCTACACTTGCCCTGTCTTAAGAAAGCAATGTTGGTGAACCCCAGAGACAGGGCTTTCCGGTAGGGCAAGTTCAGTATTTCTAGGAAAGAGGGTGACTTCATAATTATCTCAAAGGAAGGTGGGGGTGGGGGCAAATACTAGGACAAAGGCCATCTTACTAATTCTGAACACAGGTCTCTGTGATTATGACTATTTTTACACAGCAACTGAACTAAGAAAACTGATGTATATGTCAACTAGCCAGTGAGAGAAGGCTCCACACCAGTCCTCTAGTGTTTCTTTGCTGCTTTCTGATTTCACTGTGGCCATAACAAAAGGAAACCACAGCACTTCCATCAGGAGTCAGAGTGTGTCCATGAATAACTAACAGACCGCACACAGTTTTCCCAGCTAATGCTCAAAGCCAAACGTGGGTTGGTTTTGTAGATAAAGTGCCAGTGTGCCCTTTCCCTTCCAGCAGGAGCTCTCTGAAGGGAACATTAGCTGTGATGAATAACAGTCCCTCCAGAGAAACTGGTGTGAAGCATGCATTTCATCCCACTGAGTGGAACACCACGCCTGTCACCAAGTGATGACGGGCCTCCCGCCATTAAATGACATACATATGTATATATTTGTCATTTGCCTCCTTCCAAATCTTAGGTGCTAGAGAAATAAATCACTTTCTACTATTTTTAGAGCCAAGGATATCTTTTAAAGTTTTTTTTGTCTTTTTTTATTTTACTAATTTTAAATAAAAAATTAAAACTTTATTTTTCTTAAATCTCCCCCTTCTTTCTTACATTATAACATCCTTTACTTCCTTATACACATCATAATAAATGACAATGTTCTTTCCAATATAAACTTTTTTCTACACAGACAATATTTTAATCAACAGATCTTTAAAAATACTACCCTCTACCTCACAGGCAAGGACAGTAATAGTTAATTTTTTCTAATATCATAGATAAGGAAACTGGGGTTTAGAGAAGTTAACTTTCCTAACATGGCATAACACAGTTTGAATCTAGATCTGTATTTTCTAATCTTTTTTTCCATGTAAAAAGCCATAAAAGCACTATTCAATAAATCTTACCTACCACTCAATAGAATTATAACTTTTGTTAGTGGCTCTCAATAATTACTGTCCAGACCTTTTATTTTTTTATTTTCATATTTTATTTTACGTGTGCATGCATGTGTGCACATGTATGTGGACATGTTAAGGGAGCAGATAACAACAACCTGGTGTTGTTAACAGACACCACCTTATTTTGACATAGGGCTTCTCACAGCCTGAAGCTTGATAATCAGCCTAGACTCACTGGCCAGCAAACCCTAGAGATCAGCCTATTTCTGCCCCCAGCACTGGGACTCCAAGCCTCTTCCTATGTGGGTTCTGGGCATTGGGATCAGATCCCTGTGTTTGCAAGCAAACATTTTACCTACTGATCTGTCTTCTCAGGCCCTGAGACATTTTACTATTATTTTGAAGCAAGCCAGAGATTATAGGGACAAACATCCTGTTTTCAGTGTTGTTTGTGTTCACTCTAAATCTTTAAGATAGTATCAGCTGGCCCCTGGTTTAATCCTGTAAATTTCAGTCTGTCATTCTGACTCCACTGGGCCACGCTCACCACTGGGCAGCAGGCTCAAGTTGAAACTGTGGTTTGATGGCAAGTAGCCCACCTCCTCACCCCCAGCTACGGTGGACTTGGGGCCTATGGACTCAGACCCAAATTCTTCATCTCAAATCCCTCAATAACATGGCTTCATCTTGCTCACACTTATGTCCCACAAGTCATCAACATTCATTTTTATTTTTATTAAGAGTGACTCTTCATTGTCTTCAGGCACCCGTTAGCTCTTTCCTCTGGTCTACACTGTTGGTTGCACAATATCTACCCTGGGACCTCAAACCCACTTCTTCCTGAAAGCCACTCCACCTTCCTTCCTCCAGCCTTTTTCCAATTCCGTAGTTATGGGCTGATAGTATGGCATCGTTTATTTTGTAATTTGTCAAGTTTGGGGCCGTTGTCAGCTCCCTAGGCAGAGATCTTGGGTTATGTTCTCTAGATTGGTCAAAATAATTAGCATAATTCTGAGAAACAGTGGGAGCTCAGTGTGTATTCATCAGGTAATAAAAGTTGAAGAACTGAACTTGGATTTAAAGATCCTAGGTTTCTAATTTATTAAATTTATACTTCATTTAAATAATCTAAAGAATCTGAATGTACAGCAGTAAGTGCATAAAGCATTCATGTTTATTATTACTATGCAGCCATTTAAAAGTGTTCTTAAAAACATGCTAGCAAATCCTTTGAAATAGATTGCTAAGATTAAATTGTTTTTAAAAACATGCACATGAAAGTATGTACATATTAATCTCAATTTGAAAGCTCTAATCTTAGCAGGCTGCTAAAAAGTATTAACTACAAAGGAACAGACTGATAAGTTAGATTTTGTAAAAATACTTTATTTTCCAAAATACATCTTTAACAGAGCATTGGTAAGCTTGATAGAAGACTCATTGCTACGATTTGAATATGAAATGTCCCCCTGCAGCTCATACTGAACATGTGTCTCTCCATGCCAATGTTTTGAGGAGTTTTGGAGATCTTAGGAGTTAGGAAGTTGGTGACAGCTGGTCACTGTGGGGCAGGGGGTTAGGAGCCACATCTTGTCCTTACTCTTTTCTGTACACCATTTCTCTGCTTCCTGTCCACCATGATGTGAATGGTTCTGCTCCAGCTGCTCTCCCTGCCACGATGAACTCATACCCCTGCAACCAGGAGCCAAAGGAAGTCTTTCCTTCTAAGCTGTCTCTGTCAAGTATTTTGTGATAGTAATAAAAAAAAGCCTAGGGCTCCATATTCAAAATACACTTTAAACATTCCCATAAATCAGTACGAAAAAGATGTTATTTATAACATGGGAGAACGGCTTGAACAGACAAAATAATATATAAATGAGTAATAAAAAAACCCAAAAAGGTACCTAGCACCTTAGTCATTAGAAAAATGCAAATGAACACCATAATGGTAAACCAGTCCATACTCACCAAAAGGCCAAGATAAAATAAACCAGCAAAGTTAAAGACCCAAACTCAGTAATGAAACAGAAACACTAACGATGTCAGATGCCGGCAGGATACGGCACAGGGCTCTGTGATTTCCTGTCACCGCTCTCAGAGGGAGCATCCCTCCCTTCTTCCATTGAAGGGTTCTTAGGTTTCAGTTCACATCCTGTTTCACTGGCATCAATGTCTTTGATGCTTTTCTAGGAAAGAGTGGGGAAAGCCTACCTACCCGAGAATTTTGAATTGGGTGGCATTTCCCCTCTGTTTTCTAGTACCTCGTGCTGCCTCTGAGGAAGCCGAGGCTCTTGTCATTCCGGTTCTGCATGCGATGAACTTGAAAGACATGGTCACACAGTATGATTTCCTCTTGTGTGTTGCTCTAGAATTTTGAAATGATCTGCCTAGAGGTTCCTTTGTCTGTCTCCCCAACTCTTTGTGTTTCTGTCTGTCTGTCTGTCTGTCTCTTTTTTTCTCTCTCTCTCCCTCCACCCACCCACCCACTTCACTCTAATGAACTTCTCAGGCCCAGTAGCTCTGGAAATTTTCTGTGTAGTTTCCTTCACGTCTTCATCCCTCATTCTTTGTTTCCTCTTCCTCGGTTCCCATTGGACTTTGGGTTATTTGCTATCTTTTTCTCTTTTAATTTTAATTTCTGATTTCTTAGCCCTCCACTTGTAGAGGATTTCCTTTGATTCCATTATTCCACCCTTGACCATTTTCAGTAATAAAAATGTCTGAAGTTTTAGATTTGACCATTACATTTAATTTTCATGAGCATATTTCCTGTTGTTTGATATTTGTCATTTTCCCCATTTGATTTATTTAACAAATGCAACAGCCTTTCTTTTCTGTCCCCAGAGGCTATGAATTCTGGTAGCATAAATGTTTTCCTCTGCTCCTTTTATAATCATCCATTCATCTACATTCCTTTTGCATATTTATTTGTTGGTCACTTGCTTTCACATTGGAAGATTTTTATTTTTGATGTTGATGATCCTTGAACTTGTGTTCATATTTTAGTGTGTGTATAGAATATCATCTGGTGAACTTCTTCCTAGAAGAAAAATGGCAAATTTTATTTTTAAAAATATTCAGAAATGATTTCCAAGGGAAAAGCCGTCCATTCAATCCCAAAGAATCTTTTTTTTCTTTTCCTTTTCTTTTTTTTTTTAACCAGCCTGCTCCCAGATCATGACATGGAGACACTTAATATTAGTTATGAATGCTTGGCCTTAGCTTATGCTGGTTTCTGGTTAGTTTTTTGTTTGTTTGTTTGTTTTTAACTTAAACTAACCTGTTTCTGTTCATCTATGTTTTGCTTTGGGCTGTTTATCTTTCTTTCTGTATATCTTACTTTCCTGCTTTCTCTATGTTTGGCTGGTGGCTGGTGGCTGCCTGGTGGCTGGTGGCTGGTGGCTGGCGGCTGGCGGCTGGCGGCTGCCTGGCTTCTGGCCCTGGGTGTGTCCCTCTCTCTCCCCTCGATCTCTCCTCTCTTCTTCTTCCTCTCTTCTTCTTCCTCTCTTCTTCTTCCTCTCATTCTTCTCTTCTGAGTCTAGATTTCTCCTCCTATTTATTCTCTGTGCCCACCAGCCCTGCCTATCCTTTCTCTGCCTAGCTATTGGCCATTCAGCTCTTTATTAGACCAATCAGGTGCTTTAGGCAGGCAAAGAGAAACAGTAACACATCTTTTCAAAATTAAACAAATGCAGCATAAACAAATGTAACACATCTTTACATAGTTAAATACTCCTCAAAAATCATGAATAATTTGTTCATGGAAAGAACAGTGGGTGGATGTAGAAGGAAATTGTTAAGTTCTAGACCCTAGTTTGTGTCCTACAGAAAAGTTGAGAGATAGACCTTAGTCATGAAGCTTCATGGATTATAGCCGAGTAAGAACACAGTTGATTCTGAGTGGTCAACAGAGCTTCTTTCCAAGCCATTGTTAAGAAAATTATTCTGACAAACTATTTAAAACACACTGGTGTCTCCAGGACCACTTTAAGAAACATAATTTAGAGATGAGCTTGTTATGTAGTATATAAGCTTCCTTCTGGGTTCCTCTCCTTCTTTGTTTTAACTATTGCACAGAAACACACAGTGAAAAGCACGTGGCTGCTCCAGAGCTCTGTGCATTGCTGGGGTATTTTTTTCCCTTTTCACCTCTTGGTTTTTTTCTCATGAGTAATTAAAGCTGCAGTAAGTCTGTACCACAAAAATGAGAAGACTGTTCCTCAAGGTTGCTTTTCCTGTCTTGTTAGCAAAAAGTCTTCAAAATATAATACGTTCTGAAAGGTTTTTTCAGGAGGTATTGAATTAATCGAGGCACTTAAGGGAAATGACACTTGTAGATGCCATCGAAGGTGCTGACTTGCTTTCATGTAGCGTGTTTGCCATCAAGTCCCCTGTCATGGAGCCTCATTAAGTCTTCAGCCTTAGTTTGGTCTTCCTTTCCCTCCCTTTCCTATTTCCCCATCATCATTTATTAGGGACCCCAATTCTTAAAGGCAGCTTTGGTCCTCGTTTGTTAGATTGCTGTCTGATTGACTTGGGGGAGGGGAGGAAGTGGAATATCACCAATGGTGCTGACCTGTCATCGTGCAGGTGCTTAGAGAACAGATCATTAATTGATGAGCCTCTCATTTGAAAGAAAACTACTCAGCTGCTTTTTTTAGCTTGATTTTCTGCCCAATGAGGTAATGACTGAAAGTTGTTACTTGCCTAAAGGTGATTCCTTGATATTATATCAGAAAAGAGCTGAGGCTTGCAATTGAACTCCTAAGATATCATTTGAAATGTTAAAATAGAGGAAGCATAGCCGGAAGACACATTGTAAGAGCATGGGAAACAAGGCACAGCTGAGGACAGAGCCATCCTGGTTAACACAGAGCGGCCCTTCTTGCTCTGAGCTTCTTAGTAGATCTGCTTGGGGAACTTTGCGGCAAATGCCCAGAGGTGGGCTCCATTCCAGATCAGCTGAAGCTGCGTCTCTGGGATGCGGCTTGAGAACTGGCATCCGTGAATGTTACCAGGTGTTTCTGATGCATTGCAAGGGTTAAAGACAATTGATGCTGGGCGAGGGGCTTCCATAATGAGCAGGAATAATGAAGTCTCCTCGTTCCCAGCTTTGGGTCAGGTGCATTATGGGAGAAGATATCAAGACACAGGAGACACCGGTTTTTCTATTCTGTCTGAGAGGTAGGAGAAGCACACGTGAGGGAACTGAGGGCTGCCATGTGTGCCAGGGCTGGTACAAGGACACCAGGAAGGAAGTCCCGTTGTTGGAGGGGAAAAAAAGAGGCTTTTTCTTCCAGAGAGCAGGAAATGGACATTTGGGCAAGTGGATGGAAAGCAAAAGGTTGGGGCAGGGGGATTTAGGGGACACTAGGTAGGTTGTCGTCCTGTGACTGGATTAAGGTTAGTGTATTCCATTCCCGTTACCACCCTTCACCAAGTGCTTTGCAATCATTGTTGCTGGCATGCTTCTGCAGCATCATGACAGATAGAGAAACTGGCCAGCAGAGATTTAAGGAGCTTGTTCAGTGCTAGAGAACTGGGCTCGGTTGTCCAGGAGGCCTGGTCCTGAGTGACCAAAGAGAAAGGAGGGAACACTCACTACAGCTGTGATAACAAGGGGAGAGTCTTGGGGACAAGGGGGAGACACATCAGCAAGCTGGCCTGTACTGTGAGGGCAGCTGAAGTTTTTTCAAGAGCCTAGGTGAGGACAGCAGCCTCGGAAGCCTTCAGACCTGGCCAGGAGGTCCAAGGCCGTGCTTACAGTGAGATTCTTGCAGGTTCCCGAGGCACATGTGTGTGTAAGGCCGAGCCTTCTAACATGTCAACATGGTTTTCTGGATAATACAAATATTTTAACCTTAAATAGCATTCATGACCTTTCCTATTACTGTGTAAGACTTATCTAATGTCAAGAAACACGTATCTCGAGACTTCCTTACTCCACATATGACCTGAATCTGTAGGGAGGCATTTTGGCACCTGAGGCAAACAGTGGGAAATCATTCATGATATGGCTCACAGATGGTCATTATTAACAGTGGATACCATCTGGCAGCTTCTCACTTTAAATCATTACTCTTGCTAAATAGATATTGAACTTTCAAAATCATTAGAGTTTTGTGTCCTCCAGATCACCGTGCTTCGGGTCTAATTCATTTCCCCATGTGTGACTCCTGTCCATCCTTGCTCCAGACAGCTCAGGCATGAAATAGGGGTGTATGCTGCACATATACATTAGAATGAGAACAGTTAAGAGTTTAATGACTTCCTTCTTAGTGCTGTGGAATAATGTACAAGTATTATTATTATTATTATTATCATTATTATTATTATTTTGGTTTTTCGAGACAGGGTTTCTGTGTGTAGTTTTGGTGCCTGTCCTGGATCTCGCTCTGTGGACCAGGTGGCCTCGAACTCACAGAGATCTACCTGGCTCTGCCTCCCGAGTGCTGGGATTAAAGGTGTGCGCCACTGCCACCCGGCACAAGTATTATTTATTACTCATGACACCCAAGAGACTCATATATTTGAATGCTTAGTCACCAGGGAATAGCACTATTTGAAAGGATTATAGGGATTAGGAGGTGTGGCCTTGTTGGAGTAGATGTGGTCTTGTTGAAGGATGTCTGCCACTGGGGGTGGGCTTTGAGGTTTCAAAAACCCATGCCAGGCCCAGGTGCCCACCCTCCCCTCCCCGCCTGTGGATCAGGATGTAACTCTCAGTTACTGTTCCAGTGTTGAGTGCCACCATTCCCCCACCATCTCCGACATTGTAAGCAAACCCCCAATTAAATGCTCTTTTACAAGAGTTGTCATGGACATGGTGTCTTTTCATACAACAGTGACTGAGACACCATTCAAACTCATCTATGCTGTGGTGAGTTCATTAAGGGGCTCAGAAAGGATAGGAATCTGGTTGGTAGCATAGCAACAAGGGGGCATGGATGTCATTTGAACTCAGACATGTGACATTAAGGCTAAAAATTTCTTCCCACCATACTTCTCTAACTATACAGGGACTGTGAACATTACAGAGAGGCCACAGCCATGGCCCTTGTCTTTCAAGAGCTTTCGTTTAGTTGTGTTGATGGGGCTGTCATATAGGTAGATACATAAGAATTCATTGTTGAAATCAGATTAGGGTCAAACAAGATGAAGAGGTGCTAGGTGCTAGAGTGGACCAGTTTTTCTTTAGACAGTGTTCGGGACTTATTGCTGAAGACTACTCAAGATTAAATTTCCATTCCTATGGTTTTTTATTTTCAGTATTTTCATTTTAGGTAGATATTACAAACACATGTGAAATATTTAAATGATACAAAAAGGCACCTACCTCTCAGTTAGGATCTTGGGAGAGAAAAAAAATTGCCTCCAGAAGGTTTAAATTAAGAGACTTTAATGAAAAGACTGTTTCCAGTAGTGTGCACAGGGTTAATGGAGAGACAAGGGACATGGAGGATCCAGACACTAGCCAACAGCCTGAAGAAGGAAGTGTTGTGGTCCAGTTTGATTGGAAAGGAGCTGGATTGAGACAAATTTACCTATTGCTAGAGGGACAGAAGGAGGGAGCCAGGAAGGAAATCCAGTCTTTCTCCTTACTGTGGGATCGCTTGCTAAGACTCCCACTGGCCAGACTCAAGAAGTCAACCATCAGGGTAGGCGAGGTTGACTGTATCTTCCATGGAGGATACAGAAACAGGAGTAGTAGTACTGGAGTTGGGTGGGACCCTCAGAACAATCGCCTGTAGAAGTGTTGAGCTCTCATCCCAGATCCCTGAGGGAACTATCAGCCTTTTCTTTGTAACCTTCCAGAAATAATGTCTGCACACACAACCTGCAAGTGTATCAACCCATTTCTACACAATTAGTAATGGCTCTTTCACTCCTCACTGCCCCCCACCCTCCTCTGTCTGTTCCCATGCTGTGTCTTAGGTTTGGGTTCCCTGTAGCATCCACGGAGCTCCTTGAAGTTGGAAATCAAAGTTTCTAAGTGTGAGGTCCTCAGGCAGACAGCATCAATATCACTTGGGAACATGCTCATAGTATAAGGAATTAGAAACTGTGGGTGAGGCCCAGAAACTAAGGATCCCTTTTAGAGGTGTCTCATTTGTTCAGGGGTATTAGCTGCTCACATGTCAGTGTACCCAAGAATCTATGGCCAGAGACTCATGATATCAGCCCGTGCGACCATGTACTTACAGGGTACAGGACGCAAAGGGTAGCAGGCATTAATTTGGGCTTTGGTATCTGCTGTCAGTGCAAATGAGAATCTGGAAGCAGCATGGTTCCTGACACATCCTTTTCATGTCTTCTCTTATATTTGGTTCATTGGACCCAGATGCTGTGTTTTAATGTCTGGTTGGGTCTGTGATGGAATACAAGCTAAGTATAATTGTGAAGAAGCAGTTACCACACACAGGCAGCAGCAGCTTGGCATCTACAGCCAGATTGGTTGTCTGCCCTGGCTCTCTAAGTCACTGGCTCCTGCAGGAAGTCCCTGCTGGGCACTCACTCCTCACTGTTGTTTATCTGGGTCTCAAACACCTATAGTCCTATAGTATATGACAGTGACCTCCATAGAAACAAGCCCCTGTCTTTTGGAAGCTGGCTGAACAGCCCCATGCGTGGGAGGCACCTACTGGCTTTGTGACTAGGGTCTGCTGTGTGTTCTGTTTTCCTTACCCGTGGAAGGGCAGCTCTACTGGCTTGCACAGCCTGGGGAGCACATTACAGTAGCAAACAATGTGAGTAGCGCCCCCTGAAGGGTAAGGCCACAGTTCCTGAACTCTGGTACTTTTAAAGAGTGCCCTAAGAGAGTCTAAGATGCAGATAGGCATGAAAACCCTGGTTTATGGACACTTACCTACTACCTGCCAAGTGTACGTAGATGCTAGACAAGTATTTCTTTTTGCCCTTGATACAACTCTATGCATCAGATATTTTTATCCCCACTTGTGGTGGTCTGAGTGGAAATGGCCCCCATAGGCCCATAGGGAGTGGCACTATTTGGAAGGATTAGGGCCTATGGCCTTATGGAGTAGGTGTGGCCTTGTTGGAGGAAGTATGTCACTGGGAGTGGGCTTTGAGGTTTCAAATGCTCAAGCAAGCAAAGCTCTGTGTCTCTGTCTATGGTGATATTTTATTTGTGCTGAAATGTGATTTTATTTGTAAGTTAATAAATAAAGTTGCCTGGAGATCAGAGGTAAAAGCAAGCCATTAAGCAGAAGTCCAGCGGTGGTGGCACACACCCTTAACTTGATCACATGGCAGGCAGAGTCTCTGTGTGCTCAAGGACACAGCCAAGCATGGTGATCCGAACCTTTAATCCCAGTACCAACCATAGAGACATGGAGGTCTGTACAGACAGGCAGTGGCGAGGAAGTCATGTGGTTGGGTTTAGAGCCAATGAGAAGACAGAACAGAAAGGCAATAAAAAGACAAGTCACACAGGAAGAAGGTCTCTCTCTCTGTGGTCAAATAAGGTAGTTGTGGCTCTTGCTCTGATCTCTTTGGCTTTAACTCTGTATTTGGCTCTGTGTTTCTTATTTAATAAGACCGTTTAGAATTTCATCTACATCTGTCTTCCTGCTGCCTCCAGATCTAGATGTAGAACTGTCAAGCTCCTTCTCCAGCACCATATCTGCCTACATGCCGCCATGCTTCTGGCCATGATGATAATGAACTAAACCTCTGATAGAGTAAGCCAGCCCCAATTAAGCATTTTCCTTTATAGGAGTTGCTGTTCCCAGCAATAGAACACTAAGACACTACTTCACAGAAGTGAAAATCAAAGCCGGAAGAGCAAATTAACATCTCCAAGTCACAAGCCAAGATGATGGGTTTTAATTAACATGGAAATCTAACATCATAGTACATCATTGGAACCACACCCTTGGGCCTCAGAGTCCTCTTTAATACAGAAGGAACAAATGGTGGTTATGCCATTAGATTGCTCTGAGAATAAAATAATATAATATGCCAATAGTGTGGTTATGAGTAGTGGGTGTCAGTATTGTTAACATTAATGACCTGTGTATAACATGGATTTTGAAGGTTATTATGTTGAGAGAGACAGGCTAGAATTAGGATGTAGCCAAAGTTTCTCATAATATAGCGTTGGGAAATTGAGAGTTGGGTAAATGTTAAAGACAATGGATTGAGAAAAATTAATGTAAAATAAACTATATCTATGCTGAAGTTATGCTACATGTTGAGGTTTAGGGGGATAATAAACAATATTCCCCCATGCTCTTCTGTATTTGGAATCAGTTAAACAATCATACAATACTACAAAAATCTCCCAGTCAAAGTGAACCTTTTGCTACTGATGAAAGCTCGCTTGGTTAAAGCCACCTGGGTTGAGTCTCTCCGGTTTCCATGGAAGAGCTGGCTCACTGTAGACCTTCAAAGCAGGAACCTGATCCCATGAATTCATGTGTGGGCTGCAGACCCAGCACCCCTGAGACTGGGAGGCCTGCACAGAGCAGAGCTCAGCCTATGCGGTGCATTCTCCCAGGTGCTCAGGTACCTTTACTCCTCCAGGAGTGGAGGTGGTGAAGCTGGCCCTTCTCTGCCTCAGTGCAGTAAAATTTGAGTGCAGAAGGCAGGGGTGTTCCTGTGCGGGCTAGTCTTATGTCAATTTGACACAAGCTAGAAGTATCTGGAAGGAGGGAACCTTAATTGAAATGCCTTCATAAGGTCCAGCTGTAAGGCATTTTCTTAGTTAGTGATTGATGAGGGAAGGTCCCGTCATTGAGGGTGGTGCCACCCCTGGTCTGGTGACCCTGTGTTCTATAAGAAAGCAGGCTGAGCAAGCCATGTGGAGCAAGCCAGTAAGCAGCACCGCCCCCCCCCCCCCCCACGGCCTCTGCATCAGCTCCTGCCTCCAGGTTCCTACCCTGCTTGGGCTCCTGTCCTGACTTCTTTTGATGATGAACAGCAATATGAAAGTAT
The DNA here is from genome assembly GCF_949786415.1 of Peromyscus eremicus. Taxonomy (NCBI): domain Eukaryota; kingdom Metazoa; phylum Chordata; class Mammalia; order Rodentia; family Cricetidae; genus Peromyscus; species Peromyscus eremicus. The sequence continues at coordinate 34,809,557 of NC_081421.1, forward strand.
AAGCCAAATAAACACTTTCTCCCCAACTTGATGACAGGCTTTACAGGGGGGTATGGAGCATGCACATAGGGAAAATACTGTGACAGTGGAAATGTGTCACATTGGCCATTAGTGATGACAGAGTCATTGGGACTGAGTCACTGAAGGTGAGGAAGGGCTGGGGGGGGTTTGGGGGGGAGACATGACACCTGATTCTGGAATGAGGGTGGTTCTTAGTTGACTAACACTTGTCTCCTATGCCATTACCTGTGTGGACGCCCATGAAGGGATATATTTGAGACTACAAACTGTTAGGGTCTGTGAGAAGTCCTAAAAGACCCAGTCATGATGCCATCCGCAAGAGTGTTTATTATACCACATGCATGTTGCTCACCTGTACAAAATGGCAAATACCCTGAGAGGGACATGGAAGCTCCTTGTAAACACAGCTAAGGGGAGTTCCTAGGGCAGTTAGGTCATTTTATCTACGATTGACTTATGCAAGTGGCAATCATCTCAATCTGTTTCTAATTGGTTAGGGCTATCAGGGTAGGCTATGGCTATAGCTTTTCCATTCTCGGGGAAAGTCCCAGGCTTTGTCCTTATTTGGTTACTACCTGGAGGGGAGCCGGGGGAGGAGCTGGCCCAGGCCTTGCATGTGTAGGAACTAAGGCCTAGTTCTTAACTGAGTTATCAGGGGCCTGTCATGATAAATGTCTGGCCCTCTCACAAGCTATAAAAGAAACTTTTTTTCTTTCTTTCAATTTAAAAATGTTTTTAAAACTAATAGGAAGCTACACTTCTCTAATTTTCCACACAGCTTTTTCAAGAGATATGTACAAATTAAGGGAAGAAGTAGGCCAGAAAGCATCTCTGTGAATAAAGGAAGAGGGACTGAAGAACATCCCCAGCCAGGCTGGGGGACTTCTGGTCTCTTCTTTGTCCCTTGTAACTATAGCAAGAATACAAAGTCTCTCAGTGTGTGCATACTGCTTTGTAGTGTCTCTGAGAGAGACAAGATAATGAGTGTTTGTCTTAGTTCATTCATGAAGTTAATATGTGAGCCATTCTTAATTACATTTAGGAACATTTATTCAACTGGATGTAAATAGTAATTTCCAAGAATTCCCACCAACTCCGATGCTATACCAGCTCTACTGAACAAGCCCTGAGATTTCATCTGGGTTTTGGAGACCACTGTTGGTGTTTGGCTGCTCAAGTGAATCTCCTTTTTTTCCTCTTGACTCTGTCTAGCCTTTACTAGCTTTTGGTTTCCCAGGACAAGAACTTTTATATTTTATTTTATTTATTTTCAGACCACTTTATCCTATCACCAATGGGATTTCCATCTGAGAACCTCATTGCAGGAACCACACCCTGGCAAGCTCTTTCCCCTCCACTTTCCCCACAAACCCAAGAACAGCACAAAGAGAAAAGAGAAAGCAGATTTGCCTTTCCAGCCAGGGCCCAGGAAGAAAACAATGCTGCCCCCAAGCTCCTCCTAATCTCTTTAGAAGGGAACTTGCTACACCCCCTCACACTGCCAGAAGTGGTGGGGCTCTCAGTCCACACCGCAGCATACGAAAATGCTAACTGTTTGCAGAAAACAAGCTGAGTGTGGTTAGAATAGGGCAGAGGAAAATGCCCAGCGGCAAACGGGAAAACGTGAGCAAACCGCGACCCAGCGGAAAGGCTTTGCAGCGGAAGGCTCCAGCGCCTTGCGGTACGTGGACTCTGTGTATGTGTATGCTATAATTTGAATGTTTGTGTGTCCTCCAAAAGTCATGTTGAAAGTTAAACTCAGCACAACAGCCTTAAATACTGCTGGCACCATTAGAAAGTGAGGAGGCCATAAATCTCACCTCAGAGGGTGAAACCAGCACCCTGAGGAAGGGTTAGTGAGAGCTCCGCCCTATTGGCTCTTCTGCAGTTCTGTCCTGATGGCACAGGGTCCAGTCACTCCAGAGAGAAGACAACATTCAAGGAACTCTGTTTTTAAATTTTTTATGTTTTTGAGAATTTTATACATAGATACAATGAAATATAATTGTATCTACCCCAATTTTGTTCCTGACTACCTTCCAACCTTCTTCTCCCAACTTGGACTTGATCTCCCCCGTCCCGTGCCTCTGTTTCTCTTCCCTTCTTTTTCTTTAATAACCTACTAAGCTCCATTAGTGCTGCACATATGTGCACGGGTGAGGGGCCCTCCTACCCATGGCCACACCCCCACAAATGATTCTCCCTCCCCTAGCAGTTATCAGTGTCAATAGCTGCTCAGTTAGGGGGGCGGGGATCTAGAAATTCCCTCCCGTTTTAGCTGGTGTTCTGGCTGACTTGTTCTTATGCATAACCACAGCCACTGCGAGCTTGTGGGTGCAGCAGTATGCCATGTGCAAAGGACAACGCTCCTTCTCATCCTCTGGCTCTTGCCTTCTTTCCACCCTTTCTTCCTTGGTGTTCTCTGAGTCTTGGCAGGGGCAAGGTGAGGGCAGTGATAAAGATAGCTCATTTAGGGCTGAGTACTCATAGTCACTCTTGGACTGACTGGTTTTGCTCCCTGTGAAAAGAAGCTTCTAGAATGGAGAGCAGTCTAGGTCTGTGGATACAAACATATTTAGACATCAATTTGACAGCATAACCATTTGGCAAAATAACAATCATAGTTTCTACCCTAGGGCCTATGACCTCAGCAGTCACGGGCTTTTGACCAGGTTTCCAGCATGAAGATCCCTCCGAAGGAGCAGGCCTCACTCTAATCAGGAAGCAGTTCATTACCCCACACAGTTGGGCCTCTGTCACACCAGTGGGCCCATCTTGTCAAGGCACCTTCCTTGAAAGCAGGAAAAGTCATTATTAACTAGACACCACAGCTACCAGAAACTTGCTCTTGAATTGTCCAGTTTCTGTAACTGTACTATCCATTCACCCTAATCACAAACTCCCAAGCCAGTGACATTTTATTTGATCAACAGGAATGGACTAAGGTACTCTGAGGATTGCTCATCTACTCATCGCCCCACCCACCCAAGGACCAGGTAACTTCCTGGAATGCTGGAAGTTGTAGTTCTTGGAAAAATAACAAGACCTCATGGGAAATAGCAAACACATGCCCTGTGGATTTGACCTAATAAGCCCCTGCAAAATGTGTCTCAGGGTCATTCAGCTGGGAATTCCAGCTAGTGGTCCTGACCAAAGTTCATCTTGGTCAGTATTTATTTAAAGGTTGCTTCAAATTTGACTCAAATGGTGGAACTGGTTTTTCTCTGGTGAGTCTTAAGATTAACATTTGGAGCCCCACAGTGAGATAATTCCACCTCAAATTCTGAAGCTAGGCTTTTCGCTCTGGCACTGGGGACCCCCTGCTGGGATATCTTTCTGTACACTGTGAATATATGTTGCACTGATTGGTTGATAAATAAAGCTGCATTGGCCTATGGCAGGGCAGGATGGATCCAGGCAAGAAAATCTAAGAGAGATAGTGAAAGGAGAAAGGAGAGTAAGGGGAAACGCCAAACCGCTGTCCAAGGAGCAACATGTAACAGAACATAGGTAAAGCCACAGAACATGTTTCAACACATAGATGCATAGTTATGAGTTGAATTAAGTTGTAAAAGCTAGCTAGCAAGAAGCCTGAGCCAATAGGCCAAAGATTTTGCAATTAATATTGAGCCTTTTTGTGATTATTTTATAGGTGGCTGCCGGACTGCAGGGCAGGGCGGGACCGCTGGGTGGGACTGGAGAAACTTTTGACTACATTTTGGTGTCAGACATATTGGCAAGAGTTTCCACCTAAAACCTGAAAGAACTTAACAAGAGATTCTAAAACAGAGCCCAAAACAGCTTCCTACTTCAGGTCTCATGCAGGACCATGGTATGGAGATGCGTCTCCTGACCACTGCAAGCTGCAGAGGCAACATGGCTGACTCCCATGGTCTCTGACTGGCATGGCCATGATAAAAAGAGGCTTCTCCCAGCTGCTGCCTGTAGGCTTGGGAGCACAGCCACAGGCTTAAAAACACAGACATAGACTTTATATTGCTTCCCAGAATTGGGGAGTTAATTGTGACTCATGGTACCTGTGCCATGTTGAAAAGCAGAATGGGGTGGAGCTGCTTTTGTCCTAGCCATGAAGCTTAACAGTTTAAAATCTTTCCTGGTCAAAAATGATTACAGATACACAGTAGGACAGATTCAGATGGGAAAAAAAAAACCCAAAACTTTAAATGGTTTACAATGTGTGTAAAAAGGTACTTAGGCTTGAGAGAGAAAAAAGAAAGGATATAGATAGTCATAAAAATTAAATAAAGTCTTAAAAAATATAATATATAAAAGCTATAATAAGTCATGTAAAAATGGAAATTACACAAAGAATCTGGATAATGTTATCTTTGGGATTTTTAACTGGAGAGAGACATTTGATTGTAAAGGCTGCTGAGTTAAACCAATCTCTATATATTTTAAAGGTATCTTGACTTCAAAATTTGTGTCTAAGGATATGTTGCTTTGGAAAGGAGGCTCTGCTTTTGTTTCCATAGGAAGCAAGAGGCTATGGTTTTGTTCCAGGTTAAGATGGATCAGATTTGATCAAGGGAGACCTCCTGAACCTTGACAGATGTTATCTATCAACAAAGGTTATAGCCAGTCTTCCCAGGACTTGATCATTACCTTGAATTTTCTCAGGATCCCCCAAGATTACAGTGCCCCCAGTCAGCAGGAAGTAGCCTAGAACACTATACTCATATTCCCAAAAAATGGATTATGGATGTTCACCTTTGTTTAGGAGATTGGTTATAAATTGTTATTGGTCATAGCCAATCTTCTTCTAAAAGAGGAAAGTGGGATATGATATAGAAATGTATGATATAGATATGATGGGATGGAAGGGTAGATTATTGAATCTACTTTTAAAGAGCAACAACTTGTTTGAAATGTTTTACATTGCTATGGATTTTAGTTTATTGATACAAATTTAAAGTTAATTTCTACTAAATTAAATTTCTACTCTTGTTTAGGGTATTATTTTTATGCAGCTCATTTAAAAATGTAATATGTAATTAAGAAATACCCATTAATAGTCATCTATGGTAATCAAACTTATAGTCATGTTAGTTAAGTTTTCTAAATATACACTCATATATTTCAATTAGGTAGGTAATCTTCAAACATTTCAAACTCCTACAGAATATGGCATTTAAAATGTTTTAAGAACTTAGACTTTTCTAGACAATGAGACATGTGTGCTCCTGACAATACCAATTACTTCAAAGAGAATGATGGGCATTGAAGAAACTCATTATGGAGTTTGTTTTCTTTATGACAAAAGTTAGTCATTTGGGCAAGCAACTGCTCTTGCCTAGACTGCTTGACAGTATGTTGTATAAACTGGACATACAGGACCCATAGAAAAATGACCACTGAATTTTTCCAAAACAAGGCAAAATGGTTCTTTGGGTTTCTGCTTTACAGAGGAGACTGCCAGATATTCTACAAGACATAGGGAGAAGTAACTGAGAGACTCTAGGCCTATAGGCTGAATATGAATGTCCTAAAATTGCAAGAAATTTTTCAGCTACAACCCCCTACAATGACCGGCCATGCTTGGAAAAAGGAGGTAGCATGAGTTTTTTGTTGTTGTTGTTGTTGTTTTGGGTTTTTTGTTTGTTTGTTTGTTTATTTTTTATTAAAGCCTCCTTCTTTGGTAATTCATGGAAGCTTTTTTAAGCTAGTTTCCTGTGACCATCTTTGGGCAGCTACATGGCTGGAAGCCATCTTTGCTAGGGTTGGAGAAGACAAATGTTATGGTTTCACTGATATCTTAACTAAAAGCAACCACTTGATATAGGCCAATCAAGGAGATAACAGGTCTCTGAAGATACTTTTATATTGGGATAGGATTTTTATATGACAATTCCTGTCCTGTCTTAAAAACAAGGTTTATAAAAGATAGGATTTAAACACAATGCGTATCTAATGAGATATTAAAGCTGCACCTCTATGCCTTCTTATACGAGAATGTACCTTGCTAGCAGCCAAACTTGGTAACATTTATAGACATTAAACTTTTTGTACTGTTAGAGCTTGGTTTTGCCTTCTGCAGATTGTGGTTGTGCTCTGTATCTTCACTCTTGAAATAAAATGGACACTTTATTTTGATATTGCAGGAGCCCACAGTTGAAAGATCTTAAACTTCTTTAATAGTAAATTTTAGAGTTTTATAGAAAATTTAAATAAAAAACCTGATATATTTTAAGGAACAGCTTTTAAAAACATTTAAGTTTATAAGGCTATGGGACATTTATAAGATATTTTATTATAATGTCCTTATTAATATATGATCTTGATAAATAAATAAATGAAAGGCTAAAAATTAGGGTCACAGCTATAAACATCAAATACTAGAAGCTGAGGTATTCCTATCTCATGGTGCAGCAAGACTGTAACCTGAACAGTCTGGCAAAGGGTCTCTCCTGACCTAAGGTCTAACAAGGCTAACAGGGACTGATTTAACATTAGATGTCTAACATACTTGTTTTTGCTACCATTGTTAAGCTGTAGCTATTTTGGTAAACTGTCATATAAAAACTATTATATTTTATACTAGTGTACTATAAAAGGATCAAGTAGGTTCCTAGTTTCTTTATGAACTGTGTTAATGAGTTAAAAGTCTTATCTTGATACGAAAAGAGCTTTAATTCAAAAATGGTTATTTTTATTATAAACTGTTAAAGATGATTAAGCTTTCATATGATCAGCACTATGTTTGTAGTCATGCTAAATACTAGTGTAATTGATTATAGGAAAAAGATTTATTTAGCTTTCTATGTATGTTTTTAAGGTATAGCCTAACACAGGCAAGTAAAACAAACAAGGGTTGTTTAGCTCAGATATACTTCATAGACAATAGTCCTCAAACTTGTCAGAGATCTGCTTTTAAAATGTTTAAACTTACTGTGACAGAGACTCCTAGATCCTAGCAGTGACACCCCCCTGCCAAGGTCTCCAAGATAATGGGCATGATGACAACTCTACCTGGATTGTGGTAACACTAACCACAGGACAAGACTACCCTAATGCCTTGCATGCTGCCAAGACTTGATCCAAACTGTGGAGAAGGAGGACACTAGAGAGTTGAGTGTCCCACTTTGGTTAGACAAAATAAGGTCAGGCGCTTCCATGTTCTTCCTCCACAGAAAAGTCTCTCATCTTCTTGGCCTGGTGGCCAAAGACTGATATTATCCTGAAACCTCTGCCCCCAATGCCATGGAGACCACAGGATCCTGGAATGACCGTGTAGGTAGTGGACTCTGTCATTTTAATTGATACATAGGCCATTTTGGTTATACTTTATGCTGTAGTTTATCCTTCTCAGATTTCTGATGATGTTGACAGCTAGACTAACTATAGCTTTGTCCGCTTGACAACAGCAGGCAACCAATTCCTTCCCCCAAGACTTGCAGCCACTTTGTTAGTTCATTAATTAGTTAAAGCTACTAGGTCTCCTGTTAAGAAAAGGCCAATAGGTTTACCTTGCTAACAGGCTTCATATTAAAGGATAAACACATTTCAAGTGTGACTTTTCACTAAAGGAGCATGCTTTGCAATAACTGTTCTCAGTAACAACTACCTATGTCTCTGGAAAATGATTAGATGGAAAGAAAAAGGTTCAAAGTCTATGCTGAGGGTTTCAGAATATGTCCTAAGATATCTAAAGGTCTGAGACTGTAAAAGCTTAAATAAGTTCCAAGGGTCTCGGAAAATGATTTAAAACATATAATTACAAGTTTAAAGATTAATAAAAAGAATTTAAGGTATATAAATAATGGGAGATATTTTAGATTTCTCTTTCCCATTCTATGCTATTGTTACAGTAAGATTTCAAAAGTTCAAAGTTTTAACATTGACCAATAAAGTTCTAATAAGCTAATAGAGCACTGACTACTTACTATTCAGTCACAAGCTCAAGATTTTAAATTTCCTTTGCTTGTCTTCTAATTATAGATTTAAAAGTACCTTTTGGCAGGCTAAAATATCTCTGTCCATGTATATATCTAGCTCTCTGGACAGAGGAAAAATGTTCATGCTTTTTACAATATAGATTTCAGTACAACAAAAATGCTAATATATTTAGAAATTTCATCTCTTTTTGTAAACTGAAAATTCATGTAGGCTTCAGGGAGTTAAGGAAATCGTAAGATTTAGATCCATCTGTCACAGGTCAAATGGACTCCAGATAAGTACAGCCCAAGTTTTTCTACCTGTCTATTCTTGAGGTGTGATCCTGATCTTGGGATTCCTCCTGTCCCCCAGTTAATTCCTAGGCTATGGGACTAAAATTTCCAAACATAAGGTTTTCCTTTAAGTTCCTAAATTTTAACTTCTGTTTCTTGTCTATATTTGTCTCTGCAGATTTCTACTTGGCTGACAGACATCATCTAGGGATTACCTGTGGACTGCAAACTGCTGAGCTCTAGACTTGGTGAAAGCTGATGTGAACCACTGCAGCCGATATAATTGTTCCATTTCTTCACCTGGATCAGCTAATCAGATGCTTCTGATAAATGCTCTATTACCCAGCCTTTAATGAGCCCTTCAGCCTTCCTGGGCCCTAACAATGGTGCCCTAGTTTCAGGTGGAAGTAGTTACAAAAGAGAGTACATCATCCCTTGCTCCATAACAAGCTGAAAGGCTAAGTCAAAAGGAAACTCCCTGGATAAGGGACAAAATGGCTACTTATAATACCAATTGACATACCAGGAATGTGGGCACAGATTTGTCAACTTGGTAGATTCATGAACTGAAATAGTTCTACAATATGATAGGACATGTGGCCTGCTTTATGCAGAACAAAGAGGCATCATATGGCTTTAAGAGAAAATTGTTATTTCTGTACAAACCATTCAGGCTTATAATCTGGCTGTACTCAAAAAAATATTATGAAAAGGGGACCTGAGATAAAATAAATTACTGGTGCCCCATCCATTCCAGGCTCCTCCTAGACAGTAACTCTGATGTCAGTCATTATACAACCTTTAGCCCTCTGCTTCTGCTATTTACTGTTGGCTCTTACATCACTGACACAATAATTAAATAATTCCTCTCTGGTACCATTAAGCTGATGGTTATAGATCCCATATAAACAAGTGCCCATCATAGAGTCAAGGATTTGACCCAGGATATAACTCAAGGGGTGAGGGTGGGGGGAATGTAAGACCCTATTAACCTGTAAGCCCAACCCTCCCAAGGACCAAGTAACTTCCTGGAGTGCTGGGAGTTGTAGTTCTTGGAAAATAACAAGGCCTCATGGGAAGAAAATGGTGGCAGTATGGGTTTGTTCTTATGAGTCCTTGTAAAACATGTCTCAAGGCCACTCAGCTGGGAATTCCAGGGAGTGGTCCCGACCGAAGTCCATCTTGGTCAGAATTAAATTAAAGATTGCTTCAAATTTGGCTCAAATGGAACTGGTTTTTCTCTGGCAAATCCCAGGGTTAACAACTAACTTGGTATATACCTCTATACTAGCATAAGTCACAAAGCTAGCAATAAAAAGTAGAAGGGTAAGTCAGCCTCAATGAAAATTCTGTCCATTTTCTTTATACTCTTTGTCCAATAGGTGTGTAGTAAAAGTTCATTGTGGGTTTGGTTTGCACTTGTCATATGATTCACAATGTTGATTATATCTAATATGTTGGGCACATGTATGCTATGTTTGTAAAAATGTTTACCCAAGTTCTTTGTCCATTATCTAATAGAGTTATCTGAACTTTTGTTGTTGATGAGTTATATTAGTTCTTAAAATATTTATGGTTAATCCCTCATAAGATATATGATTTGTATATATTTCCTTCCATTCTGTAGGTTACCTTTGCACTCTCGCGCGGATTAGTGCGTGCGTGCATGTGTGCGTGCGTGCGTGCGTGTGTGTGTGTGTGTGTGTGTGTGTGTGTGTGAGTGTATGATAAGAGGGTGAGAGGGTGGGTATATGTGTGCCTCCATGGATGTATGGAGGTTCTCTCCTTCCACCTTGAGGCAAGGTGTCTCTTGTTTCTGCCAAGCTAGATGTCCCGTGAGCTTCTGGGTAATTCTCACCTTCACCTCTCATCTCACAGTGTGAGGGCTAAAATTGTAAAACTGCACCACTGCCTCTAGATTTTTTTAATGTAGATTCCAGGGCTTAAACTCAGGTCATCGGGTTGTGTGGCAAGCACTTGTACCAGCTGGGCTGTTTTGCTGGCCTAGTATTTTATGCTCTGTTAATTGGACGTCAAGGTTACTCATAGTCATTGCACAGAAAGGGAGCTGAGGTGTGTGATTTTGTATATTGCAGTTTTGATGAATTAGCTAGTTAATTCTAACACCCTTTTTGTAGAATCTTTCGGATTTGTACAGATAAAATCACTGCTTAGGAACAGGGATAATTTCAGTTCCTTCTTTACAATTTAGATTGTGTTATTTCTTTTTCTAATTTAACTGTCATTACTTTAATTCTCTTCTTTTTTAGGATTAGGAAATTAATGTTTAGAGATGGTAATTAGCTTGTTTGAGGTAACATAGCTAAGTGGTACAGTCTGAACTAAAAACTCAAAGCCTTGAACTCTGTAGTTAAGTACGGAGTCAAAATATTGAGTAGGATTTTAGCAGGTTGGGATGGGCATGCTGGGCAGGTAAATTCTGACTGGTTCAATATGGTCCTCTATAGCTTTTGGAGATTACCATACACTAAGTCACTAAACACAAACATGCTTAAAGGGAAAACTCATCTGAATATTATTCTTTACATCTTAAAGAATAATAAGCTGGAAGACAGTATTTGCTCTAAGATCAGTTTGAAGAACAGTGTTAATTGGAGTGAACCTGTGCCAATGATGGACATGCAGTAAAAATTGCCTTCATGAATATATCCTTGAAGCCATTTGTGTTCCTCCAGTTATCTCTCTCCTCTCTGTCTTTTTCTCCCCTGACTCCCCTGTCATCCCTCCACAGACTCTGAGAATTCTAAAGTTGAATGAGACCTTAGAGAAGAAGACAGAGGAGAGAAAAACCAAGCGATAGCTTCCTACTCTCTTCTTTTTCTCCTTCCCCACCCTTCTCCCTCCTCCCTTACCTCTCTCCTTCCCTTCCTGCCTGTTATATATGTAGTGCAGGCTGCACAGGAGCTGCCCATAAGGCTCATTTAAAGGAGGGATGGTTTCTTCCTTGGTCTTACTCCATCACCTCAGAAGATTAGATCACATTGAAAACTTGATTGGTCGCCATCTATACAGGCACTTGCTATGTAAATATTGTCCCTAAAAAATCAGTCAAAAAATATTAGCATTATGTTATGCCTGGGCATCTATAATTGCATTTACTTCACTCTGTAACTTAAGCAAATTCCATGTAATGAAAAGATTGCTATGGACTCAACTAACACTTTCAGATATAATTTGTTGTGTGATGACTCAAACTCCATGGTAACATAGACCACTGCCAGCTACCAGAAAACAAATATTAGTTAGCATCTTACTACCAAAGCATTTAAAACCTATATTTTCCAAGATTCCCATTTTCTATACATACCAAAGGAGTAAACAGGAAAGGATCAGTTTCCTAACGTGGCTCAAAATCTTTCCCAGTTCAGTCTTGGATGGAAGACTTAGGCACAGAGAAGACAAAAGCTTTGAGGAGAACCAAATTTTGTTCCTGTTTAAAAAAACAAAACAAAACAAAACAAACACAATTTCCCCTAGGCTTTATTTCTCCACCTCCTCTTTCAAGACGGGTGATGTCTCCAGCAACACCTCACCCAGTGTTGAACCACTACTGCTACCAACTTAGTGTTTAAAGAAAACCTTTAAATGCTAGATATAATTGCTAAACCTTTGGTGTGGGGTATTTGTACATTGTGCGAAAATGTATGGCTGTGATTGGTGTAATAAAATGCTGAATGGCCAAGAGCTAAGCAGCAGGCCTAGGTAGGACTTCCAGGCAGAGAGAGAACTCTGGCAAGAAGAGGAATGCAAAGTCAACAGTACTATGGGGAGGAAGCAGCATTGAGCAGTACAGAGAGATGAGGTAATAAGCCACACAAAAGAACACAGATTAAAATAAACGGGATCATTTAAGTTATAAGAGCTAGTGGGACAAGCTGAAGCTAAGGCCAAGCTTTCATAATTAATAAGACTTCTCTGTGTCATTATTTGGGAGCTGGCTGGCAGGACAGAGAAAGACTCGCTACAAATATTTCTTCTGAACAATCCACCATGTCCACGACATACACAGCATGTATCTCCATGCAACACTGTGTGCCGTCCCTTGACTCTACTGAAGAGGAAGCTGAGGGCTAGGGGGCTTTTGTCTCACCAGAAGTTGTGGAGCATGTGTGTGATTGAGCTGGAGTTTGGAACAGGTCACTCTAGGCTGTGAGAGACCCTAAAACTGAATTCTCACAGGATGTCTCCTCAGAGTCGGGGTGTGCTTCCCCACGTGGCTGAGATTCCTTCTCAGTTCTTCCAGTGAGGCACGTTGGGCTGTTTGAAAGTCATTGGTTTTGAAATAAGAACAACCCTGATGGCCATATGGAGATTAGCTATTCTGCCTACATTTTAAATTAACCTTATTGATGGATTTCCTGCCAAGCTTAGTTTCATTTATTATGCATGTTCCTTTTGGTGGGTGGAAGAAAAAAAATGTGTGAGAAGTATCCTCTAAATAAAGCAATGTATAAGCCAAGCTTATAAATTTTTCTAAATCTTCTTTTTATTTGCCAAGCTCTTCTGTACTGTCTTTGGGGGTGGGGATGTGTTTATTAAATATAATGAAAAGCGGTATCTTGAAACAAAGATATTTTGGTGATACACATTTGGGAGTGAGCTTTCTTCTTTCGTTCATCACTGTCGGCTGAGAACATTCCCAGCCAGCAGCCAGGGTGAAATGGTGTCAAGATGGCTGAGCCAAGGCATGGTTTTCTTTTAAGCTTCCAGAAATTTCATCCTTGTAACTGTGTATCATGTAAATGGATTGTAATAGCTGGTTCTAAGACATACCTTGAAGTTTCAAGTACAGAAAGGACTCCATGGATGTGACGGCCTTCTCATCTCGGGCTATGGTATATGAACCAAGGCGAAGGTGGCCAGACAGTGTAGTCTGTCTGAGACAGTCTCAGCTTTTGGATAGTACTGAACATAAATGAGTCACAGGTGACTTTTTTGTTATTGTTATACGTAAACTATGCTGGAGCTTGAAGGATTAGGTTTTTCCAAAACAGTGTGCAGCTTAGTGATTTCTTTAAATAGCTTGAAGCTCCAGAACTATCTTTTCTAACTGAGAAAAATAATGACCCAAATTGATCATCAGTTACTTATATAGGTTTACTCATAGAATTTGTCAGTCCACGTGCTTTCTTTAATAACAAATATTTAAACATCCCTTTTGCTATCCTGACATAAACTTACACATCACACATCATGAAATTAATGCCCTTGGACTGGAGAGATGGGTTGGCATCCACATGGTAGCTCACAGCTGTCTGAAATCTAGTTCCAGAAGATCTAGGCTCTTTTCTGGCCTCCGCAGGGACCAGGCACAAACATGCATGAAGGCAAAACATCCACACATATTAAATAAACAAATACATACGTACATACATGCATACATACATACATACCCTGTCCTAAAAGAAGAAATAAAAGGACATCAGTTCTCAATAGCTATAAATGTCAATGGTTAAACACTAGACAAGACTAACATTGAAGATACTCTTCTAAAGAGAAAGACTTGACTCCTACCCAGACATGAAAACTGCATGTGTGTATTATAATTGACTTATGCTGGGCAACCAGGCAGCTATCGAAACCTGTTCAAGAGAGGAACCAAAAGGTGCACACTTACATAGATCAGGAACACTGAATTGTGTGTACAGATGCAGGCATAGCTAACTTTTTCAGCAGTGAGGAAGGGGAAGTTCGTTGAGCCTTTACTACACCGGACAGAGTGTACATGAGTACAGACAAACATTATTTTCCTCTTGTTCTTTTGTTTTGTTTTGTTTTGGCTTTGGTTTTTAGAGACAGGGTTTCTCTGTATAGTTTTGGTGCCTGTCCTGGATCTCACTCTGTAGATCAGGCTGGCCTCGAACTCACAGAGATCCACCTGGCTCTGCCCCCTGAGTGCTGGGATTAAAGGCGTGTGCCACTATTGCTCTTAAGTATCTGCACTTAACAGAGTTGAAGAATAGTTCGCATAGAATCAGAAACAACTCAAAGTCAGCAGCAATGGAAAATTCCACTGCGGTACAGACATCCCCTAACTTTCATTTTGTGACATAATCATACACTTGTGATTATATGAAAAAACATACAGGACAAAGCAGATTGACTGAACTGTTGCCTGCCCCCACCCCCTTACATTCAACAGTGCTGCCTTTGGGAAGTTTTTGAAATGGAAACCAAATCTTGGTAAATTTCTGAATACAAAAAGTATACTTCTTGTACAACATGCCTTGAACTCTTGGGAAATGCACTGTTGTTTTTAAAACTATTTGAAAACAATTTGTATGTATACTTAACAGTTCAGTCTTGAATGAAGATAGTTACATCTTTCTGGTAGTTATGGCATTACAGTTATAAATTACAAGAAGAGTAGAAATCTCAAAAGCTGGGGTCCCCCACAGCAAATTCTCTTTCCTTCACTTTGCAAGGGGTCCATCTCCCTGCTTCTACTCAGCAAGCGCAAGTAGGACTCTCCCAACCATTGTGGCAAACAAAAATAATGTCATAGGAAACAACACTCTCCATGGCAGCAGAGTTCTGAAGAGGGCCCTAGCAGCACTGTCTGCTCAGCCAGATGGGCAACTGTGGAGAAAGGCCTGGAACAGACAGATTCGCTATCTAGAGAACCGACTCATGTCCTCTGAATGGTTCTTTTTTCAAGGTAATTCTTCAACTGGATGAAAGACGAAGGAGGGTTCTCGTTGAGTAGTACCCACCTACACGCACTCAGACTGTCTGAATGTCAGTTTGCTTCTGTATTTCTGAAGTCTTCTGACCTTCTATGGTAGAGAGGAGAACACCAGGAAGAACAACAGGAGGGGAGCTCAGAGAGAAAATGGCTTGGTGGGACAACCCAAAGGGACAGAGTGGCCCAGGAGATGGTAGGACAGTGAGTTCTTGCCAACCCAGTTGGTAGTTGTACTGGAATCAGTCCATTATTGTTAGACCTCCGATTTGTTTTCAAGGAAAACTAGAATCTACATTTATATGTCAAAATTTCAGTTCTTAAATGTTAGCTCATATGTATATGTATGTAGAAGATAGGTATACCTATCCATCAAGTATATATACTGTTCCTCATAGTATACCCATGAATAAAATAATCGCTGCCTTAGATACTGACCATGCTCTTCATTTTAGTCAGAATGACACTTAGGAGTTAGGTATGATTACTCTATCATGGAGATAAGCGAAAAGAAGCTAAGGGAGACTAAGCAAGTTGTCTTATCACTGAGCAGGTAATAGGACTCAGATTCTATCAAGACTATACTTCCAGACTAGGATTTTGCCTGGTCTATGAAGACAACTCAGGACATTGTGCTCTTCATTTTTAATCACTCAAAGACAAAAATAATATTTTAAGAATGCAAGCAACATTCAGCCGTGGCAGGGAGACATAGTGCAGTGCTGCTACCAGCCGCCAGGGGAGGTTTCCTTTAGGGAACTGCACTCAGGTAAAGATGGATCCTTGACTAGGCTACAGAAAAGAATTTTAGGATGAGTCAGTTTGAAGCAAAGATACTAAGTTTATTAAATAGAGCCAGGAGGGTGTACGCATTTCATATTTAAGTGCAAGGATTTAGAGAAGGGGATATCCTTGGATGTCTCTATAACATCCAACTAGATGCTTCTGGGACTTTCTGAGTTACATTGCTTAAAGGGTGTAATTTACAACAAGAATTGAAGATTAAACGATGTTCAAGAAATAAGTCGTTTGTAAACTAAAAAGTACAAGGTGACCCATTTTTTTTTTTTAAATCTTCACATTTTCCTTTTGGGTTCCAGACTTGGTTCATTAGTAGAGTTCTTGCACAACAGTCAGGTTTGCAAACACGCATGTACATACACAGATCCTTCCTTAAATGAAATTATAGAGTGGTTCGTGAGGTACACTGTTTAGATTTAGGGATGAGAAAGACATGCTAATACATTTAAACCCCAAAGCCACAAATATTCTGACTACAAATAAGCACAGTTCCCCCCACCCCACCCCTCCCCGAGGCAGGGTCTTATGTTGCTCTGATTGTCCCGGAACTGACTGGGCAGACCAGGCTGGCCTCAGACTCACAGAGATCCTCTGGTCTCCGCCTCCTAAGTGCTGGGATTCAAAGCTTCTGCCTCTATGCCTGGCTCTAGTTTGCTGTTGTTGTTGTTTGGAGGGTTCATTTTATTGGGATTTACATGGAATGTGTGTACACGTGGGGAGTGCTCACTGAGTCCATAGAGAGCATTAGATTCCCTGGTGCTGAAGTTACAGGTGGTTTTGAGCTGCTTGATGTTCGCTGGGAACTGAACCCGGGTCCTCTGTAAGAGCTCTAACCCCTGAGCCGTCCCTCCAGCTCCACAGCGTGTTTTACCATCCTGCTTTGAGTCTTTATGAGACGAACCCTGTTGCTGTCACCATTTCAGTTGTGTCTGTTGTGTTAAAGAGTCTAACTGCCAGCTAGACCCGGAGCGAGGGACTTCTTTCCCTGTCCACATCCTCTCAATTTTCTCTCTTTCTAGTCTGCCTCATGAAGGAGCTACCCCTGCTAAAAATGACAGGAATGCATTGATTGAATTAAGTACAGTCAGCTTTTCTCAGTGCTCCTTAATCCGAACCTCTCTCAGGAGCCTCAGAAGCTTTCTGGACCTGGAGAGGTGCCTGGCTTTTCACAGGGTTTTCTGAGAGCTGGGTGAGCCATTTTGCTGGTTTGCCTGCCAGCCCTCAAAGCCAGTGTTGGAAATGACTGTGGCTCTCTTGTGAAACCATTAAGAGCTTTAATTGAAAGGCTCTCCTCGACAGGCCACAGATGAGTTTTTGATTATGCATTCCTCCTTTGACCCTAAATGCCCTGGAGCCCTGCCAAATGTCAGGGCCGGTTATTCTGAAGTACTTAAGCCAGAGGCCTCTGGCAGGTCTTTGATAGTCCTTGGCCTAGAGTCCTGCTCGCCCCAAGGGACAGAGACACATTGCAAGCGAAGCCATCTGTTAAAGTCTGTGGATTAAACTAGCCCATGGAAAGGGGAGAGGTTTAGTGTTTAAAACGTCTTGATTGAAATATCCATATGATGAAAAAGACAGACTTGGCCTCCTGAAGGGGATTTTATTGTAACAGGGCAGTGGGATTCCACCAGAAGTGCCCCATGAGCTCAATGAAAAGTCTCTACTGGTTTTTAATCCATCTGTCTATCTATCTGTCTCTGTCTCTCTGTCTGTCTGTATCTGTCTATCATTTATCGATCTCCATCTGTCTATCATCTCGGCTGTTGCTTATTCATCATATATCCAATCTATCCCTCAATCATCTATTTTCTATCAATATATGTATCAGTTTGTGTGTATGTATCTATCATCTATCTATCTATCTATCTATCTACCTATCTATCATCTATCTACCTATCTATCATCTAATTTTGTACATTTATTCATTGGTTGACTCAACTCCATTTTAGGTGTAGCCCAATAGATGCTCTGTTTAGATAAGCAAGCTTTCTTCTTCTAGAGTGGAACCTCCAGAAAGGTAGCCACAGAGCTCCCTAGACTGTAAAAGGGGATTGGAGAGGAAAAGAAGTGGTATAGGATTCCTGAGTTAGTACTCCCATCCAGAAACTTTCAAATGAACAAATGAGCAAACAATTATACTGGTCCTTTACAAGTGCTTTTACTGCATCCATAATCCATGCTCACTGACAACGAAGCACTTGGCACAATGGCCCATGCCTGTGATCCAGCACTTGGGAGGATTGTAAATAGAGGCCAGCGTAGGCTACATAGTAATATTCTGTCTTAGAACCAGCCAGACAAATAACAAACAACTGTCCTACCACATACACAAGTGAAGCACAGAGAAGAAAATAAAAAGGGAAAAAGTCTAAGGGACCCTATGATTTAGAAAATATGTGTAGGCTTCAAAAGACATGTCAATAAAATGTCTTGCGAATCTAAGGAAAAGTTAGGCAAGAACTGAAAAAAAAAAAGGTTATGTACTTATAAAACATAAGATGATCATCCCTAATCTCTCCTTATGAATATTTGTTTGGTAGAACAACTATTACCCTTACTTGGAACAATTTTGCAGTAGCTTACAATTGCAAACCATATAGACTTTCAGATCCTGTCTGAAGCCCTTTAGCCTCACTGTGTGTGTATTGCAAATCATCTGCCATGATGCGGGGCTCTTCATCTGCTGAGGAAGGTTAACAAGGGATGCAAATGTGGGGATGAGATGCAGGGCAGCATAAATTGCATAAATGAAATCCAGACTCTTTCTTGGAACATAATTTCATGAATAAAGATGATCTAACATCTCTGAACTATGTATTTTAAGATTAATATTTCTCAATAGTTCTTGTCAAAGTGACTGGCAGTAGAATCCATAATAAGTACTTTATTGAATTATATTTAGTTTAAATATAAATGTAGAAAGACACTATGAATTCTCATGTCAAATTATATTACCTGAAAGTTAATTAGTTGTAGCATGACTCAAAAAAATAATTATTTTTAATTTGGCAAAACACAGGTTTGTATTTCTAACAATTCAATCAAAGATATTTTAATTAATGAAATTTAGTTTTGAGAGCATCTTAGATTCATGTCAAAGCCAAATTGAAAGTACAGAGCGTTTCAGTGTACCCTCTGTTCCCACACAGACACAGCCCTGCTATTGACACTGTGTACCATAGTGGTACATTTGTTACAACCAGTGAACCTACATCAACACATTATTGTTACCCCAAGTCCACAGTGTACATTTAGGTTCACTCTTGTATTATACAGTCTGACAAAAGGCTAATGACATTTATAGTGTCAACCATTATAGTGTCTCACAGAATAGTATCTCTGCCTGGCCACTCTTCTCTTCTTCCTGGCAACCACTGATCTGTTTACTATACACATACTTTTACCTTTCTTATGATGATGTATGTGGTGGTTTGAATAGGAATGGCTCCCTTAGACTCATGTGTTTGAAAGCTTGGCTCATAGGGAGTGACACTATTAGGAGGTGTGGCCTTGTTGAAATAGATGTGCCCTTGTTGGAGGAAGTGGGTCACTGTGGGGGTGGGTTTTGAAGTCTCAGATGCTCAAGCTAGGCCTAGTATGGCATTTACTTCTACTGGTTGTGGATCAAGATGTAGAACTCTCAGCTCCTTCTTCAGCACCATGTCTGCCAGTATGCTGCCATGCTTCCTACCATGATGATAACGGACTAAACCTCTGAAACTGCAAGTCGGGCCCAATTAAATGTTTTCCTTTATAAGAGTTGCCATGGTCATGGTGTCTCTTCACAGCAATAGAAACTTTAACTAAGACAATATACAGTTGGAATTTTGGCTTCTTATACTTGTAAAGTAAATTTTACTTTCCTCTATGTCTTTTAATAGTTTAACAACATTTCTTTTTAGTATAAAATAATGTTCCATTGTCAGCATGTTCAGTAATTTTTGTCCATTCACCAACTGAGAATCATCTTGGTTGCTTACAGTTTCGTTCTTGATGAATAAGGCTTCTTGAAATATCTCTGTGCTATGTGCTAGTTTCTGTATAGAGCTGTCAATCCCTTTGCATAAATAAAAAGAATTGTAGTCCCTAGATTTCATGGCAAGAGCATGTTTAGTTTATAATCAACTGCCAAAGTAAAGCAGGTTAGAAAATTATGGAAAATTCAGAAAACACAGGAAGAGAAAGAAATCCCTCACTCAAGAATCTATAGGGAGCCAGACACTTCAACCCAACTGATAAAGTTGAAATTACCTACAGAGATACATAGCACATCCTCCTAGTGGTATCTCCCAAACAGAACAACAATCTACCTTACTTTGGACCAGAATGTATGTAGCTTTGAACTTAACTATTTTCACTCCTCTCTTTCATTACCTGATCTAAATAATGAATCTGAAAAACCACCTTACAGTTTCATTTACAAAAGGGAGTTTGTTGTTGTTGCTTTTTTTTCTAAAGAGAAGAATAATAAGTAAATCATATTTTCTTAACTTAATTGTTGGGTAATTTTTAACCCTTGCTTAGTTTCAAACCTGGTTGTAAGCTGTATCCATTGAGCCAAGCACCTTATGAGACTGATGGATGCCCTGGCAGCTGTGCTAATGAGGCACTGGAACAACATAACGTAAGAAGCCACAGAATCACATACAACCCTTGTGACAGTACCTAACTAATGGTGCCCCCTTCTCTAAACCTCTGCGATTAAATCTAAAGCACACAATCCCTTATCTCTACTGATACGTGTGTGTGTGTGTGTGTGTGTGTGTGTGTGTGTCTGTCTGTCTGTCTGTTTGAAACAGGTTTTGTCTACATAGCTTTGGCTGTCTTGGAGCTCATTATGTAGACCAGGCTAGCCTTGAACTCATAGAAACCTACCTGCCTCTGCTTCCCTAGTGCTGAGATTAAAGGTGTGCGCCACTATGCCCAGCTCAAGAGATAACATCCTTTATCACAACTTTAAAACTACAATAAGGAGATATAATGTGGCATACCTAGAGAAGGACAATCAAGATTCCTGCAGGATAATTGGTCACCTAAGCCATGGGAGCTCATCACGTGAGAAATGGCAACATAAGATAGGCCAGAGTTTTCCACTGTGTTTTAAGAACAAGTAAAGGAGTGTCCCACATTTTATGTGAACTTTTTTTTTTTTATTTTGCTTTCAGATAACAAGTGAATGGGGACAGAGCTCTGGGTAAACAAAAATTTATCACTAAGAACTTCCCTTTAGGCTTCATCTTACATAAATGGGGCACTTTAAAAAAAAAAACTAAACATGACATCAAGAAAAGAAAATTAAAATTTATACCATCCTGTTTGGCCACAGATTAATTTAGAAGACTGGAAAGCTGAGCCTACAGAAAGCATTCCAACTGTGGTATAACCTTGCAATTTGATTTAGTTTGCAAAAGGAAAGGCAAATGATCTTGGGATTCATGGTCAGATATCTATGGCATTGTATCAGAACCCCAAATTACTTGGGATTCACAAAAATGTCTGTTCACTTGCTTCTGGGAACTAATGACGTCCCCTATGAGGTGTTTCGCTGCCTTGGGGACCAGCCTGCCACAGTACAGGCCTCAAAGGGAATCCACAGAGTTGGCATACTAAGACTTTTACCTGAAGGGGGTAAAGGGGAAAAGAAACTCATACACTCTCTTGATGGGTTTCCTTCTTTATTCTTCTTCTGTATTCCCTATTCTTTATTTTCCTGGTGATTTCCTCCTCTCATTCTTGATGTTTTCCTTCTAATTCTGTCTTTATTCTTAATGTCTTCCTTCTAATTCTATCTTTATTCTTCCTTATTCAGTCATTCTTCCTTCTTCTCTCTCTTTATTTTTCCTCTACAGCTTTTATGCCCCAGCAAAGTCTTCAGGCAATATAGAAATTACATTGTGGTTACATTCTGTTTTTCAAGTGAATGATTACAATGAACACAAGTAAAAACCAGCATGTTTTCTGTATCTCTTACATGATTAAACATTTTACATATTACAGGTGAAAAACAAAATTATCCCCAAGAACCCACATACATTCATACCCAAGCAACTTGTTGCAAAGTAACAGAGTGTAAGCAAGCAAGATATTCTTCTCAATCAGTTCTTTTACTAGTAGGCTGCATTTTGTGGTTACAAAGAAAGGACCAATCACTTTATTACTTATCTTGAAAAGTAATCTTATAAGGAATCTTAAAGGAATCACAAACCTAAACTTTTATACATGAAAAAGAACCAGTCAGCTCTGTTTTAAATCTTTAAGGTGCACATCCACTCATCAATAGATTTTTATGCCAGGAGATTGTGGGGGAAAATGGGTATAAGGAATTAGTCATCACCTTCGTTCATCAACTAATCCTAGCAAGAAAGACACATCAGCTAATGATAATTGGGCTGCTTTGCATTCCTTGGCCTTAATGAGTTCCTCATTCAACTATGTGCCTTTCCAAAACCTTAGATTGTCTTCTTGGGTTTTTCACCTCAAAGCTATTTGACAAAGCATCTTAGTCTAAGTTTAAGTTACTTTCAAAGCTTTGTTTCAGCTATGATGCACTCCAAAACCTGTGAACTCATCTCCCCACATTCAGGTTAAAAGAATGTAAGTTAGCTGGGCTACTGGGACTCATTTGTTTTTCTTAATCATTATAGAAACAATCTAAAATAAAGATGAGATTCTGGCCCTATTTTTAGACGATCTCACTGAGATGTTAGGGGAATATAGAAATACTGATCTCAGCTCTAATGAAGGTGAGATCTTGCTAGCTACTTAGTTTGTCGTTCCATCTGCTCCAAACATTAGGAAAGCTAGAAAAACAGATATTGGAATTCCAGACATAAATTCCATCCATAAAACAACTATTGAGTTTGGCCTTTGGGGTTTTTAACCATAGAGGTAGCTCAAAAAGGTCCAGTGGAAATGATTACAGGCATAGGAAAAGCCCAATTAATAACCTAAATCCTAAGGAGTAATATATTTCCCCAAGAAAATAAGTTCCTGTCTACCCAGAGAAACCCTAAGCAAAAAAATGAGGACTATAAAGGGACCAGGGCCTGCTACCTCTCTGAAAAAAACAGGGCATTGGTAAAAGAACGGCTCACAACAGGGTCTTCAGAAACAAACAAACCAGGACTTTACACTCTTGTAAAGAGATGGGACACTGGAAGCAAGAATGTCACACCCTCCAAAAGAAGAATGGACTCTTAGCTCCATGGCTATTGGAGACTTCCCACTGAAGCCTTGCTCAAGTAACTATCTTCAAAGATCCCCAAACAACTCTTGATAGGACAGGTTAAAAAAATACTAACTTCCTTTTAGGTGCTGTGGCTTCATTCTGTGAACTAATTTATAATCTAGAAACCACTCCCCCAATGAAACTGTAATAAACTGCTGGTTATGGAACTTGAGCCAAAAGATTCACAAAGTCTTTTACATGTAGTTTTGGAATAGGGTTTGCTTGTAAGCCTTCTTAGGTCTCCCCGAGTTTCCTGTGGGAAAGAGATTTTCAGAATTATAGTAATCCTCCAATTGTTCCTAGAGCAGATTTTTTTATAAGAGCATCAATTACTAAGTCAATTTTTAAAAAGGAAACTCCAGAATGTCCCTCCAAAATTATGATTGCAAGTAGATGTTCAAGTTTAGGATATAAAGATTCCAGAAAGGGTAATTAACACTCCAACCATCAGAGGTTGATATTTAGTGTCTCCCTCTGTCATTCACCACTTTATCTTTTTGAAACAGGGTCACTCACTAAATCTGAAGCTCCCTGATTGGCTGCATTGCTGGCCAGAAAGCGCAGGGGATTCAACTGTGCCTGGCCTTTAAGCTCTAAGTTTACAGACATACCTGGCTTTTTATATGGGCGCATGGGTTCTGAATTCAGAGCCCTGTGATAGCAAGCACTTTACTCTTTGAGCATTTTCCCAGCCTTGATGTCTTTTCTTTTACATTGATGAGGTATGCTTTCTGCCTTGCAGTGCAGTCAGCCTATCATGGTAAATGTTCCAAACAAGCTGGAGTAGAATTCATATTTTTCTGTTATGAGATTAAGTACTCTGTAAATGGAAATTATATATCTGTTTGATGGTACAGTTGAGTTCAACTATGTTCTGATTTTTAGTTTGTTGGATTTGTTCACTTCTAGTAGACAGGTATTAAAGACTTAAACTACAATGGTAGATTTAATCTATTTCTCCTCAAAAGTTCTTTTTTTTTGCTTCATTTATGACGTTCAGTTATTAGGCACATACACATATACAGCGTACATATTGTATGCTTGTATGTCTTCTTAGAGGATGGACCCTTTTATTGTTTTGTCATGGTCCTTTCCCATGCTTTGAAGCCTGCTCTGTATGAAATGGATATAGCAACTCTACTTCCTGGTGTTGGTGTGGTATATTGTTCTCCATCCACTTATTTCTAATCCATATGTGTATTTATGAGACATACCAGTGATCTCAATCCTCTTCTGAAATTATTTGTCTGGGATTAAGCAATGCTAGGTAAGATCTATTAAAGAAGTATATTATTTCTGGGTTTAATTCTTATTACAAACATTCCTTAATGTTCTTTTCCTTTTAAATGACTGAAGCTGTTAGAAGCGACACAAAAAACTTGATGGACAACTGTCGGATCCCTCTGGCATCAACTGCGCAGAAGCAGAGCAGGAGGACTTCCCGGGTCACACAGAGGTGGTGTCCCGTGGAGCTATAATGTTATTGTTATAGCTTCTTCAGGTCCCTCAGGGCTGAGGAAACCACTTCAGTGCTTCCATCTCTGGGGAGGCTACAGGAGTTGTCAACGAAGCAGCTCCATCTCCAACAGTCCCTCCAGCAGTCCTCATGACGGTCCCAGCTGCTATAACCACCACACAGCTGCTCAGGAAGACTCTGCTCTAGTTGCTGCTGCCCAGAAAAGACTCCAAACCAGCCACAGACTCCTGAGAAGAGTTTTCTTCCCAGTTGTGGAAACCACTGCCACTATCATGGTCATCCTTCCCACTGTGGCTTTTCTCGGGAAGGCTTTGATTTGGTTGCAGCTGTTCAAAATACTCTGAGTAACTCAAGCAAATTTGGCCACGGCAGCTTCAGATGCTACTTAGATGAACAGCTGCTCCAGATGCTCAGCCAGAATCTCTTCCAGACTTATCCACAGCAGTCCTTAATCTGGTCAGGGAGAAACACCTCCCTGGAACATTATAGATTGTGTACATGGATGGCTGCCCGTATGTATAAGCAGTATTCATCTCACTCTAGGCTGGGAGACCTCTCTTCCTCTTACATTTTGCCCCTCTCCTGGGGGCTGCAGCCTAAGCCCCTATAAAGCCTCTGTGCTTTTATCACAGGTAGAGCAAGCAGAGCTGGTAACACAACCAGCAGATGCAGCTTTTGGGGCTGGAAGCATCAGACATCCCTGACAGCCCCAGAGAGTGGGTAGGAGCCAAGTCTGTGGCAACTTGAGACTGAGAAGGACAGTCCAAGTACTGAGCAGGGAGAAGGTAGAGAGCTGAGACTGCAGAACACATGGCTGGGAAGAGCCACGCTGTGGACAGCGAAGGGCTGCAGAGAGGTCAGAGTTTGGGAGGACTGCAAGCCCTGAGAATTCCAGAGGGTCGCTGAGTTCCAACTGCTGGGGATCTGAAACAGTAAAAGCAGAGGTTTTCAGCATCCTAAGCTCAGAACTACAACACTGAGAATTGAGGGGTCTAACACCCACAAGGTCAGAGCTGTAACATTAAGAATTCAAGAGTTCTGACTTTCCAAAGTACTCAAAGCCCAGAACTGTAGCATTGGGAAGGTTCCAGCACTCTTGAGCTCAGGATTGTTGACACCAAGGTAATTAGCTTTTGCTTGTTCCCAATTTCCGTTTCATTAGAGCAAAAGAACCCTGGGTTGATTTGTAGCACAAATCTTAAAAGTTCTTATTAATAAAAACAGACCCAGAGCCAGGTATTGGGGTGAACGCTGAATGATCAGAGAAACAGAACAAGCCACAGCCAATTCTTCAGCTGATCCTGTTTCCTCAGACTGGAAGTCTCTGAGTCTTCATCAAAAATGAATCTCAGCTGAACTGCTGCTCAAAAGCCTAAAAGCTTAACCAGGCTAGTTCCTGGTCCTCACACCTTGTGTACCTTTCTGCTTCCTGCCATCACTTCCTGAGATTAAAGGCATGAGTCACCATGTCTGGCTGTTTCCAGTGTGGCTTTGAACTCACAGAGATCCAGATGGATATCTGCCTCCGGAATGCTAGGATTAAAGGCATGTGCTACCACTGCCTAACCTCTGTGTTTAACATTATGACTGTTCTGTTCTATGACCCCCAGATAAGTTTATTGGGGTGCACAATATATCAACCACACTGATTGCTGACACTGATGTTTAAAGTTTTTACTTCTTGACCAGCTCTGACAATCTTTGACATCTAATGAAGGTGTTCTGACCACTGGCATTTGAAGTGACTGTAGTTCAAATGTTGACACAGTTAATATTTGTCATAGTTGTATCTGGCTTCTTCCAGCTGCCCTTGCTCTTTGCTTTCGGGTTTCTCACTTTTTCCATCTTTTGTGATGTGGATGAAACATTCTTATATAACTCTTAAGATATTTTTCTTCTCAGCATATGATTACTTTAGAAAGTGTTTAGCGGTTACTCTTGATTTTGAAGTATATATGTATAATGAATTCACTTTTAATTAATCAGCTATATCCATTCATAGTACCATAATAACAAAATATTTGTAATTCCTCTATCTTGTCCCTTTATCGTTGTGGTTGTTCATTTTACATATGCAGCAAACATGTAGCAATATGCTGCTATTTTTGACTAATAGTTAACTCTTAGATCAATTAAATGTTTAAGAATAAAATTTTCTTCTCTAAAATTCCTCCTTTCTTAATAAAGAACAGAGTTTTAAACTGATACCATTTTACTTTGCTTTGGAGAATTTCCACTAATATTTCTTGAAAGACGAATCTAATAACTTTCTATTATTTTATGTCTGAGCCCTTTATTTCTCCTTCATTGTTGAAGGACAGCTTTACATTCTATTAAATACTATGTTGTCAGGCTTTCTCACTCAGTGCTTTAAATATTTTCTTCCACTCCTTGCTTTCATGGTTGCAAAGGGAAAAATGGACCTAATTCTCTTTCTTTTAAAATTTTATATGTGTGGAAGTTTAATCTGCATGTATATCTGTGTAACACTTGTGTGCCTGGTGCTCAGGAAGAAGGTATCCGATCCCCTGGGACTGGAGCGGGGACAGTTATTAGCCTCTGTGTGGGTGCTGGGAATCAAACCTGGTTTCTCTGGAAGAGCAGCCAGTGCTCGTCACTACTGAGCCCTGTCACTAACCCAGTGGATCTCATTTTTGTTTTCAGTCCCCTATAGGTAAGGGATGAGAGAATGAGAAGGCTATACATGTACATTGCAGTTGCCTATGTCTGAAATAGAATTAGTCAGAGTCATTCATTTTCCTTTGGCTTCTTTCAAGATTTCATCTTTATTGCTCTTTCCCTTAAAGTTGGTGCAGAACATGTCCAGGTGTAATTCTGTGGTGGCATTCATCTTGCATGATGTTCTCTGAGCTTTCTACATCTGTGGTTTGGTGTTTAACATTAAATTTGTAGGAATCCTCGATAATGATTGTCTTATATATTTCTTCTGTTCCCATTGTTCATTCATCACAATCTTTTTTGGTGACTGGCAGTTCTGGTTTTCCCCATGTCTTTAGTTTTAGAAGCTTCTGCTAGAAGTCATGCCAGTATACTATGCCCAATATTAAGATGATGAACTTCTAGAACAGCTATGTGTAGAAGTTGCATTGCCAATGAGTAGGTGTTTACCACCAGCTCCTTTCAGAATTAAGTTTAAAGCTACTAGAGCCTTAGTCAAAATGGTCACCACTCAGTCCCTGCTTTTGTGTACTGCCACAGAGGTAGCTCATCTTCAATTTTGTCAGCTTTTGGAAAGATGTGGAAACACCTTTTACCATCCAAAACAGTTGGGTTGGTCAATGCCTTGAAGTGCTGATCAGAGACAGCAATTTCTCCTTTTCCTGGGAGTGATTTTCCTGTCACAAAACATTCTCCTATGTCTCCCATGTCTAGGACTGACTGATCAGACCCTGTCACCATCATCTACAGCTGCCCAATCAGTTGTAAACTCAGAATGGGAGCTGAACCCCAAAAAATAGAGATGTGGAGGGGGACAGATGTGGAATAATTTGGTTCTTTTCCCAGCAGAGGAAAGCCGGGTTAAGAGAGACAAAATGAGCAGTTCCAGAATAGATAGACAACACTGGAAACTAACAGAGAAATTAGAGAGGCCATTAACGCTCTGAGAGGGTTTGGCGAGAACACTGCTCATTTCAGCTCAGCGTGAGTGGTTTGCGCTCTTATGTTTTGCTCTATACTTAGCCCTGAAGAAAGCCTCAGAATACAATGGTTAAATAAAGCTTTTGAAAATGGAAAACAGCAATGTTAAAAGTTCCGAATACCACTGGGGTAGAGTACCTTCCATCATCTTCAAGCTGGGACGGCTACAGAGCGATTCTGAAATTCCACCCTTGTTCCCCGACTGCCAGAAGTTTAGCCCAGTTCCTTATGAATGACGTTGCTTATGTAACAAATACATGTTTGAGACCAAATACATTTGGGGTAACCCACTCTGGCCTCATAGTTTTAGTGGTCTTGTTGCCTCAGTGTCTTGAGTGCTAGGATTATAGCCGTGAGCTACCATTTCCTACCAGCTTTATTTTATTTATATTAATATTATTCCATTTTGTTAAGCTGAGAGGTTACCCTGAGGGTTGCATAGAAAGCTAGCAGATGGGAAGTTTGAGGTTGAGAATTTTGTGAAAAGCCTGAGACATATCTGAATCTAAAGGAGAATGGTGATAGTAACATTTACTGAGCTCTCCATACATGCAAGACATGGCTCTGTCAGCACACTGCACAGCGTTACTTAATTTATCCTTATAACAACATCATGAGATACTGTAATAAAACAGAATCGAAAATTAAAGAGAGAAAAAAACTGAACCTATAAAATAGAACCAGGTCTTAGCAGGGGGAAATTGCCTCCCGTTGGTGGCATATGTGAGGCAAACAAAGCCCCACCATCCCGGTCCCCTCTGTGACTACTCTTTCCACACAGTGTTCTAAATTCTAAGGAGAGGTGTTTCTCTTACTTACTACTTTCTTTGCCTGGAACCATTTTTTTTTCACATACAAAATTAGCGTATTAACAGAGAGACACAGAGGGCGGGCCCTGAAATGATCTTCAAGGAAAAAGCAGATCAGTTCTCTGCCTTTCAGAATCAGACTGTGTCCAGACAAAGAACTCATACAGATGTGGGGGTCATCTGCTCATTTCTGGAAATCAGGCTGTGGGATTCCCTAAGCTGCTGCTGCACATTTGTGAAACTGTTTTGGTTTTATTTTATTTTTTTCATGCAACAGACTTAATTTCACAAGTAGCCTTTGACTCTATAGTTTTACTTTTAAAAATCACATTTATTTTTTGATTTGTGTGTCTCTGTGTGTGCCCATGCATTTGTGTGTGTGTCTGTTGTCTATGTGTGTCTGTGTGTGTCTAAGTATGGGTCCATGTGTGTAGGAGTCAGAAGACAAGTTGGTTCTCTGGGGATTGTACTCAGGTTTGGTGGCAAGTACCTTTATGCACGGAGCCATCTCCCTGACCCCTTTGATTCCATCCATTTTGAGGACAGAGAATGGATCTGCACCTGAGTGGACGTGTGAATGGCACCATATTTCCAGCAGCATCCACATGGTATAAATTGATAAATGACTTATTCCTGGGAATAGAAAGGATGTCACCTTATAAACATCAGGGTGAATTGGTAGTGTAGAAATATATGGGTGAAACCCCCCCCCAAAAAAAAAACAAAACCTAGGCCTGAGACTTTATTGGACACATCAGACTAAAAAAAGGGGGGATGTAATTCTCTCATCTAGACCCAATAAAGACCCCAGTGGACACCTATCACTGCAATGAAAATAGCCCCTCAGTGACCTGTCATCTGCATCAAGCAATTCACAAAGAAGTCCCAACTATCCCTGAGGACTTCAGTTCAGCTTGGTCCCTGCCATGAACATGGCCTATTCAACTACTGTCTACCTGTCCTATTCATCGGCTAGACCTCCATCCACTTATCCACCCATTCCTTTGTCTGGACCTGGTCCTGCCACTTTGACTCAGCAGCTGAACTCAGCCCTGTAGTTTCATTCTAATCACAATAGCTTGACTAACAGCAGTAATAGCAGTACCTCCACAGCCATTCAGTACCTCAGCCCACAGAGACTTCTCTGCATTTCTATCAGTCACCAAGTTTTGTCCTCTCAGCCCTCTTTGAAACTCTTTGCCTCTTGAACCCTTTGTAACCATTATGAAACAGAAACACACACACACACACACACACACACACACACACACACACACACACACACAGTGTGAGGTGCAATGTGAAGTCTGAGAATTAATATTAGTAACTAAGATGGGAACAAAAGAACCCGTGTTTGCCTTATACAAAGCTCTCAGGGAAAGTGGGACTGACAGATTGCTGCCAATGAAACCACTGTTCCTTAAAAACTTATTGCTTTTCAATAAATTCTGACACTGTGAAAACAATTATATATATATTTCTGTAGCTAGAGTTTTCCTGCCCAACCCACAGTCAGGACAAATCTCTCTCACCTGCCAGTCCCACAGCCGCTCAGACCCAACCAAGTAAACACAGAGACTTATATTGCTTACAAACTGTATGGCTGTGGCAGGCTTCTTGCTAACTGTTCTTATATCTTAAATTAATCCATTTCTATAAATCTATACCTTGCCACGTGGCTCGTGGCTTCCAGCATCTTTACATGCTGCTTGTCATGGCAGAGCTGGCAGTGTCTCTCTTCCCTTCCTGTTTCCTCAATTCTCCTCTCTGTTAGTCCCGCCTATACTTCCTGCCTGGCCACTGGCCAATCAGTGATTTATTTATTGACCCATCAGAGCAATTTGACATACAGACCATCCCACAGCATATATCTGTGTTTCTGATGGAGAATGCTTATGGCATCATTACCCCACAAAAACCTGTAGGAGGCACAGCTTAGAGAAGACATTGGAGGAACCAGGCTTGTTAAACACAGGGGCCTATTTTCTTCAAAGGAAGAAAATGACTGACAGCTGGTCACCTGAAAGGCTGGAGTGGGTGTATCTGACAACCCCATGATCTTTTTGCTATTCTATGGAGCCAGCCTTCCTGAATCCCCCAAGTCTTGGGCATTGCTTAGGGCCTTGTCCTGAGTTTTGTCTCTCAGTGAGTAGAACCCACTCTTTAGACAGAGGTCCCATGTACTTTGTACCCTCTACCAACAGAATCTGCCCTTATTCTTATTACAAATTCTTCCTCTTAGGCCCTAGCCCTGAGCTCTGTTTATCAGCTAGTAGAACTCATTCTTATTGAGAAGATCAGAGTTGCTTTGCTACTTTGCTATGTAGTGATGCCTAAAGCTTTGTTGTGATAATTGTCCTGTGGAAACCTTTTTCCCAAGTTTTACTATGCTTAAATGTGTGAGAAAAATAAACTCTGAGGTCAGATTCTGGAAGTTTTGACCCAGTGCCTGCTAAAGCGGTACTGATCGAGTTTCATTCTTCACCTCTTGCGGATCGTTCCCCTGCTGACCCTGATGCTTGCAGGATCCTACACAAAATCCCATAAACTTTTTCCTTTTAAAAAATGGGGAACACTTTTCTTGAATATAAAAAAAGTGCTTTATTCCATTTCCCAAACCCTGACTGGAATAAACCTATCTTGCCTACCAACCTCTGCTTCTAATGTGGTTCAGCAGAGGCGATGGCGAGCAGAACTCCAGGACCGAGTAACAGTAGAGTTGTTCCTAACTGTGATGGTGTTCACTATATGAAATAAGGCAGCTAAAGGGCTTTCCTGCTCCTTAAAAGAAATGACATAGGAGAATGTTTCCACAGGGCCAGCACACAGAAGCTGATGCAATGGCTTCATTCCAGGGTCTGTGCTGTGGCCAAAGAACTTGGTAGCGTTATCCAAACAACACTAGTCTTAAAGGCATGGGAGACGCAGAATGGAGGGTCTTGCTCCATGGCTTCTGAGAGCAGCTGAAGCCAAGCAATCTGTGACAAAATCAGAGTCCCTGAAACAAGGCAGCTGTGGAGGTGTCACCTGGGTTTCCATGGAGACCCCAGATGTGGGAGATGACATGACAACAGGACACTTATTAATAAGAGCCATGGCTATGGAGTGGAGGTGACTAAGAGAGAGACGACTGTGTGTGCCGCAGATGGCAGAGCTCGAGGAGTGGGCTTCCCTGTCCTTTGGAGCTCAGCCAGTGTCATCATGATCTCCAGATGCTGGCTATGGAGCTACAGGATTTGACACCTTCTCCGGTGGATTTTGGTCTTGCCTTGGACTGATCACTCCTTTCTACACCCAGGTCTTCCCTTTTGAGATAAGAATGCTTACTCTGTGCCATTGTGTATTGGAATTAACTGTTTTTTTAATTATACAGGAATTCACAGCTAAGACACAAACCTTTTTTTTAAAAAAAGTATCTGAACTACTAATGCCTATGAGGACTTTTAAAGTTGGACTGAGTACATTTGCATATACGGTCATGAGCCTATGGAAGGGATGGAAGATTATGATTTAAAAGTAATGTGTTTGGATATCAAGTTAGCAAGAGGTAGAGTTGTGATAGTTTGTGTCATCAACTTGATAGAATATATAACTACCAGGGAGATGAGCCTCTGGGCATGCCTGCAGGGGATTATTTTGATTATGTTTATTGACAGCTCATCTTAATTGAAGGAGGGACCATCCTCTAGGCAGGGAAACCTGGACTCTATATACTGGAGAGGGCAAAGCAGAGCACTGGGATATATTCATCCTCTGCTCTTGACTGTGGATGATATATGACTTCCCTGCCATCATGGATTATATCCCTAAACTGTAAGCCAAGATAAACCTTTTCTCCAAATTACTTTCACTATGGTATTTTATCACTGCTACAAGAAAATAGACTAAGACACTAAACTACTTTATAGAGGAAACAAATGAACTAAGTAAGTCCCTTACCTAAGGTCACAAGGCTGGTAAGTGGCAAAACTAAGGTTCACTATGGCCGTGAAGCTTTTAATGTCCCAGGAAACATGCTATGCAGAGAATTTGTTGGTCTTCCAAATTTATAAGATGAAGCCCTAATCCCTGACGTGATAGTATTTTAAGGTGGACTGCCAATGGGATCTCAATATAGACTCCCCTGAGATTCCCAGTAGTTATCTTCGTATGAAGATTTCAAATGAAATACAATGTGATATAGAAGACAGACAGTCTACGTCACAGTTCAGTAGAGCACTCTCAAAAGGTGAGTGGACAATGGTAAAACAAGTCTGCGTGCCAAACTACAATTTAGAAAGGCTTTATGTTATTTCTCTAGAACAAGCAGGCTTTCTACAGACTTGTGTTCTGTCCAGGCAGTTGACTGGCCTATTTAGTTTGAATTTTATATGAAGGGGAAAGAGTGTGTCATTGTTCTATATTAGGGAACTCCTTTTTTTTTTTTTATTGATTTCAGCCCTGAGTTTGACTGTTTCCTGCCAACTACTCCTCTTGGGTATGTTTACTTCTTTTTGTTCTAGAGTTTTCAAGTGTGCTTTTAAGTCGCTGGTATGATATCTTTCTAATTTGTTTATGCAAGCACTTAATGCTATGAGCTTTTGCTAGGAAAAACATGGAGGCAACTGGAAATAATGACATTTAGGGAATTAAGTCAGTCTCAGAAAGACAAATACAATTTTCTTCTCATTTTTGGTAACTAGACTTCATAAATTCATAGAATCATATATGTATTGATGATATGAAAAGAGAAACAAGGAGCTTAAGAATGGCTTAGTGCTTAAGCACATCTACAGCTTTTGCAAAGGACCCTAGTTTAACCCGCAGCACTGACACCCCATGGCTCACAACCATTTGTAAGTCCACCTTCATGGGATCCAGTCTGATGTCCTCTTCTGATATCCAAGGGCATCTGCACTCATGTGCATAGACTGCCCTCTATACACACAGATACACATACAGACACACACACACACACACACACACATGCACACACATACACAGACACACACATGCATTCACATACACACACACACACACACACATACATGAGGGGTGACAGAAAATAGAAGCAAAACTGTCAGAAGAAATCAAGGTTTGTTTTGTTTTTATAAGATTACCAACTATTCCAGAGCTAGAATAGATCTTTGATTTCTGACATATTTTCAACTACCCTGCACTGCTACCTTCAAATGGAGTTTCCTAATCTCCTGGGCTAAATACACACCATATTCCTGTGTAGACACATTGCCAGGCAGACTTTCCAGCCTCTACCTTCTTAGCATTTTTGGTGGGATAATTCTTTGTTGTTGGAGATGGCTGTGCATATCAGAAGACATGTAGTGTCATCTCTGACCTCTCAGTACTAGATGCTAAAAGTTCCCCTCTTTCTCTCTAGATGTCTCTAGTCATTGCCAAATGTCTCCTGGGGAACAAAATAACCTCCAAACCAGAAACTGTGCAGTAAGGCTGGTGGGTACCATGTGATTACTAAGCCTTGGTATAGGCAGAACTTGCTTCTCTCACCTGACTATTCTGAAATACCCAGCAGCCACTTCCCAAATAATTGATTCAGAGGCTTAATATTGTTTATAAATGCTTGGCCAGTAGCTCAGGCTTATTACTAACTAGCTCTTACACTTAAATTAACCCATAATTCTTATCTATGTTTAGCCACATGGCTTGGTACCTTTTCTTAGTCCAACATTCTCACCTTGCTTCCTCTGTGACTGGCTGGCAACTCCCGACTCTGCCCTTCCTCTTCCCAGAATTCTTCTAATCTGATTGTCCTGGCTATACTTTTTATCTGGCTACTGGCCAATCAGCATTTTATTAAACCAATTTGAGTGACAAATCTTTACAGTGTACAAGAGCATTATTCCACAACACCTTGGTTTTCTCATTTTCAAAATAGGGACAGTAATGCTCAAAATTATAGAAGGTGTAAGAGAGGACATATAAAGCGCTAATTCAACTAAGCAGCTACCATCTGGCCCATAGTCTGTGGGTTCATTCATTAAAGAATGTGCAAAGGAAAACAATGTAAGAGAAGGAACAGTGATTAAGGATGAAATTAGATGGATTTGAAGACAAAGGCTGTTCATTTTGGAAGGTAAAAAAGAGTTGTGCATTTGAGAAACAAATGATGTATTACATTTGGACCAATGAGCTTATGAGCACACACATTCTTACTTGTTGCTTCCTCATTTCATGATCTTAGAAAACGCAAAGAAGGTGATGCTTAGAGATCAGCTGCAGTTTTTCTGTGATTACACACCCAAAATTGGTGGAGGGGAGGATGTTTTAAGATCTAGCAAAAATAGGATGAGAAGAGGAGACATTTGCATAAGAAGGCAGATCAGAAGCCTCACCACTGAAACTCAGTGAGAGAAAATAGTCTAAGTAATACACATGAAGTTCTTTTTCTTACAAGAGACAACGAACGTATTAAGCCAAGCAAGATCCCTACAGGGAAGCAGCTGGGAGCACTGAGAATCTCCAGAAGGCAGTCTTCTTGAATGGCACCATGCAAGTGAATCAAGTTGCCCAGGGAAAAAGCAATAGAAATTGCATGGTAAATGCTGTTCCTCACAGACACCAGCCCTGCAGGATCAGAAGAGGGTGAGATGGGGTACAGGGGTCCAAATGAACTAGCAGGAAAGGACTTACTCCCTCCTCTTCTCCACATGCCAGAATTACACAGAACATGGAGACTGTAGAAAGCTGTGGCTCCCATTGCCCCTCCTCCACAGAGCACCGAGTGTATCCTTTTAGAGCTATAAGGACCTGAGAATTTCTACCTTTGAACTCAGTACAGCTGCACTGTCAATCCCTTCTATGAGCATTCTTTGAATTCCTTATTTTCTGTTAATTAATCTTCACTCTTGCACGTGTCTATGATGGTTTCTCTTTTGTCTGTATATTGGTCAGTTAGGTTTTAGGATTGCTGTGAGTTCCTCCAAACAGTCCACTATACGGCACTCTCTACTATATTTTTCACCCACATCTCATATACTTCCCTCCTTATTCCTCGGTTTTTCTTATCTTAGCCTTAGCTCCTCATCTTTTAATTTCTTAATTATAACTTTCCACTATCTTAACAATCTCTAAATCCTGTGGATACTAACAATATCCCAACATTCTTCTCCCAGTCAGTTTTACGTCCTCTATTTTTTCCTTTTTAAATACTACCTTATTCTCATCCACCTTATACATACAGTCTTAGTAATGAAAATCTGAGTATACACCATACTATGCTTGTTTTTTGTCCTCCAACAGTTGACCCAAACCTGCAGGAATGAGGGTCCTGAATGGCGATGTGCCAAGGGGGAGGACCAGGGTGGAAAAATAAAGAAAATAAAGAAAAGCTAGAACTAGCAGGTTTTGTATAATTTAATGACTTATATCAAGCAGGATTATTAAACAGCTCAGTTTCTTGCATACTCTTTGCTGTCCAAGGTCAGCAGAGAGCTAAATCAGACAACGTTGGCAAAGAGAACACAGAATACCTCAGACACAGTTGTCATAGAACCGATATATATATATATATATATATATATATATATATATATATATATATATATGACACTAGAAAAAAACAAAATCTACAGATTATGGGCATACAAAAGTAAGAGGCCAACTGGTCTACCAAGTGAGTTCTAGGACAGCCAGGGCTATGCAGAGAAACAGGCTATGCGGTTTTATCAAAAAACAAACAAAAACAAAAAAGTAGGACATTGTTCTAAAGTCATGGGAAATTATCAAAAGAATAATAATAGAAAATTCCCCAGAGTTAAGAGATGCCAATACAGAAACAGGAGGCACATAGGACACCAAATCACCAAGACCAGAAAGTAACCTCCCTTGTCATATTTTAATTAAAGCTTTATTTAAATATAGGGAAAAAAGAAAGTATATTATATGCAGTAAAAGAGAAACACCAAGTCACACATAAAGCCAAGACCACCAAAATAATAAGCTGAAAATTTAAAAACCATGGGGGCCTGGAAAGATATAATTCAAGTTCTGAAAGTCAACAACTACCAACATGGACTACTATGCCCAGAAAAATTATCCATCATTATTGAAGAAAAGACATTTTATATGATAAAATAGACTAAAGGACTTTATGATCACTAAGAAAGCTCCACAGAAGACACTTTAAGGAATTCTTTTTTTGTAATTTATTTTTATTATTATTTGTTAATTAAGAAAATTTTTTCATTCATTTCACACACCAATCAAAGATCCCCCTCTTCCCTCCTTCCACCCACCCCCAGCTTTTCCCTCCCAACCCACGCCTCACTCCTCCCACAAGAAGGCAAGGCTTCCCATGGGGAGTCACATCCAGTAGAGGCAAGTCCAAGCCCTTCCCCCTGCCTCAAGGCTGCACCAGGTGTCCCATCCTAAGTAGTGGGATCCACAAAGTCAGCTCATGCACCAGAGATGGATTCTGATCCTACCACCAGGGGGCCCCCCAAGCAGATCAAGAGACACTACTGTCTCACCATGCAGAGGGCCTAGTTCAGTCCCATGTAGGTTCCACAGCCATTGATCCAACTTTCATGAGTTCCCTCTAGTTTAGTTTGGTCATCCCTGCATGTTTCCCCATCATGATCCTGATGCACTTGCTCATAGAATCCCTCTTCTCTCTCTTTGACTGGACTCCTGGAGCTCTGTCTAGTGATTGGCTGTGGATCTCTGCATCTGCTTCCATCAGACATTGGAGAAAAGTTCTGTAAATTCTTTAGATTGAAAGAAAAAAATCAAATTCACCCATGAGGCCACAGGAAATAATAGATCATATTAAAATAATAGTTAAGTGGAAGACGAAGAAGAAGGAAAAATCCCAAATACTACAAAATCAACAAAAAGACAGGAATCAACACACAGCTTTCAATAATAGCTCTGAAAACGAATGGTATCCATTTTCCCAATAAAATTAATCAGACTAGTCGATTATACTGGAAAGAAGAAACCATTATTGCTTCCAAGAAATGCAGCTCACCACAAACAACCAATTGTTTGTTAGGGTAAAATGGTGGGAAAGTATTATAAATAAATGGACCTAGAAAACAAGTAGGTGTCATTGTTGTAATATTTGACAAATAGAGACTTCACACCAAAGCTAGTCAGATGCATAGGTGCACCCAATTTCATACAATAAAATAAATACTACCAGATGTAAAGTAACAGAGATGCAATAGTGTGACCTCCTTATCTCATTTGCACCAACTGACACAGCTTTCTGACAAAAAAATAAATTTAAAAAAACTACTAAATTAAGTGGCAAGCTAGATCAAAAGAATTCAACAGATATCTACAGGACATTCTATCTAAACACTACAAAATTTTCTCAGTAGCCCATGGAAATTTCTCTAAAATAAATCATATATTAGAATACCAAGCAATTCTTAAAAAATACAGGGAAACAATTCCTTGTATTCCATCTGATCACAAATCAACAAGAGAAACTGTAGAGCATACACAAAGTATTGGATAGTAAAAAATACACTCTTGGATGACAAATGAGTCCCTAAAGACATTGAGAAGAGAATTTTAAAAATTCCTAGAAGCAAATGAAAATGAAGACATAACATAGCCAAACCTATGAGATATAGTGAAAGCAGTCTTAGAGTAGAGAAGTCTATAGCTCTAAGTGCTTACATTAAGAAATCTCAAATAAATAACTCAATAATACACTTTGGGGCCGTGAACAAAAGAACAAGGCAAACTAGAGATCAACAGAGGGAAGAAATCAGTAAGATTCTATCAGAAATGAATGAATTGGAAACAAACAAACAGAAATAGGATATACAAAGAGTCAGTAAAACAAAGAATTGGTTCTATTTTAAACATACATTTATTACCTATTTATTTCTTTATTTATGATGTGTGTACTTGTGTGTGTTGCTCCTGTCTATCCATCATGTGGAGTCTGGGTCATCAGGCTTGGCAGCAAGCACTGATGAGCCTCGACTTGGTTCTTTGAAAAGATAAATAAGACTTGCAAGCCTTTGGCCAAACTAAACTTAAGAATGAGATGTCCCCAATCAAAACTTTGAGTGG
Organism: Peromyscus eremicus; assembly: GCF_949786415.1. Lineage (NCBI taxonomy): Eukaryota > Metazoa > Chordata > Mammalia > Rodentia > Cricetidae > Peromyscus > Peromyscus eremicus. The sequence continues at coordinate 34,848,492 of NC_081421.1, forward strand.
AAAGCAAGTCATTACAATAAATACTAATGAAATTCAGAAAATTATTACCTTGTACCTAAAACAGATATTCCACTAAACTGGGAAAATCTAAAATAATGAATTTCTAGGTGAATATGACAAACCAGAATTAAACCAAAATGAGTTCACCACCAACAAAAATAACCAGATCTACAACAAGCTGTGAGATAGAAGCTATAATTAAAAGTCCCCCAACTGAAATAAGTCTAGGTTCAGATGTATTCACTGGTGAATTTTACCAGACCTTTTGGGAAGTACTAACACCAATTCCTCTCAAACTACTCTACATAATAAGAAAGGAATGCCCATTACCAAAATATTTTTACAATGCTAGTATTCATATAAAAAGACGAAGACAGAGATCCACGGCTGGGTCCCAGGTGGAGCTCCAGGAATCCAATCAACGAGAGAGAACAGGGATTCTACAAGCAAGAGATATCGAGACCATGACTGGAAAAAGTACAGAGACAACTAGCCAAACTAGTGGAAACACATGAACTGTGGACCAATAGCTGAGGAGCCCCCATGGTACTGGACTAGGCCCTCTGGATAAGCGAGAGTTTAGCTTGAACTGTTAGTGGGATCGGGACCTGTCACTAGTGCCTGAACTGGCTTTTTGGAGCCTGGTGCCTATGGTAAGACACTTTGCGCAGCCTTGGTGCAGGGAGGAGGGGCTCAGACCTGCCTCAACTGAATATACCAGGCTTTGCTGACTCCCCATGGCAGATCTTGCCTTGGAGGAGGTGGGAATGGGGGGTGAGTTAGGGGGGAAGGCTGAGGGGCTGGAAGAGGGAGGACAGCGGAATCTGTGGTTGATATGTAAAATGAATAGAAAATCTCTTAATAAAATTTTTTTTTAAAAAAAGACGAAGACATAACAAAAAGAAGGAAATTACAGATCAGTCTCCCTGATGAACATAGATGCAAAATTTCTCTTCAAAATACTTGCAAACAATTCAAGACTACATCAGAAAGATAATTCACCATAATCAAGTTAACTTTACTTCAGAAATTCCAGTATGGCTTAAAATGCATACATCAATAAATGTTATAAATTACAAAAATGTCCTCAAAAACAGAAATCATGTGGTTATCCCAATAAATACATAAAGGCTTTTGACAAAAATCCAACATCCTTCATGATGAAAGTCCTAAAGAAACTCAAAAGTAAGCTGAGCAGTGGTGATGCACCCCTTTAATCCTAGCACTAAGGAGGCAGAGGCAGGATCTCTGTGAGTTCGAGGCCAGCCTAATCTACAGAGTGAGTTCCAGGACAGCCAAGGCTACACAACAAAACTCATGTCTAGAAAGAAAAAGAAAGAAAGAAATTCAAAATAGAACATATATTCTAAAACATAATAATAATAATAATAATAATAATAATAATAAATTATATATAAAGTAATATATAATAAAGGCTGTATACAACAAACCTCTAGCCAATACTATATTATTTGGGAAAAATTTCAAAGCATTTCTACTAAAATCAGAAACAATACAAGGGTATCCACTGGCACACACAAAAAAAACCAGAGACAATGATCAACAGAATAAAAGAGTTCTCAGATGCAAGGCCACACAACTGTAGTCACCGGAGTTTTTACAAAGATGCCAAAAATAGACACTGGAGAAGGGACAGCATGTTCAACAAATGGTCTTTGCACACGTAGAAGAACGAGCAACTGTCTGTCTCTCACTCTGCAAAAAAACCCTCAACTCCAGATAGATCAAAGACCTCAACAAAAGGCTGGAACTCTAAACTTGTAGAAGCAGAAATAGGGAGAATACTTCAAGACATACACACAGATGAAGATTTTTTAATAAGACTCTGATTGCTCAGGATATAAGGCCAATGATTTTTTAAATGAAACTTCATGGCATTAATAAGCTTCTGATTGAAGAGACAGCCTAGGAATGGGAGAAAATCTTTTCCAACTTTACCTCTGGCAGAGGTTTGGTATCTAAAATATAAAAAGAACTCAACAAATGAAACATTAGAAAATGTACAACCCCCAAAAAATGGGTTATAGAACTAAACAGAGAGCTCTCAAAAGAAAAACTACAAATGACCAATTGCTGTTTTTAAAGTGTTCAACACCACTAGCCATTGTGAAAATGCAAATTAAAACCACTTAATATCCCCTCTCATGCCAGTCAAAACGGGTCTCATGAAGTAAACAAAGGACAACAGGTGCTGGTGAGGATGTCGAGAAAGGGGAAACCTTCTCCACTATTGGTGAGAGTGTAAACCAGTGCAGCCACTGTGGAAATCAGCAAGGAAGCTTCTCAAAAAGCTAAAAATAGAATTACCATATCGTCCAGGTGTGCGCCTCCTGGACAGGTACCCAAAGACCTGTCCTATAACAGAGATGCTTGTACATCCATGTTCATTGCTGCCCTATTCACAATAGCTAGGACATGGAATCAGCCTAGCTGTCCATAAGCTGAGGAATAGATGATAAAAATGTGGAATATATATACCATGGAAATTTATTTAGCTATAAAGAAAAATGGAATTTGTAGGCAAGTGGATGGAACAAAAAAATACTGTATAGAGTGGACTAACACAGGCCCAGGCAGGCAAATGCCTCAGTTTCTCTCTGACGTGTTTTTTATAGCTTTAAATATTTAGATTTGTGTTTTTAACTTAGAATGGATATAGAAGCTGGAAAGGGCCTATAACAGTGGTTCTCAACATTCCTAACACTGTGACCCTTTAACACAGTTCCTCATGTTGTGGTGACCCCAACCATAAAACTGTTTTCATCAGTACTTTGTAATCGTAATTTTGCTACAGTTATGAATTGTAATGTAAATATTTTTGGAGACAGAGGTTTGCCAAAGGGATTGTGTCCCACAGACTGAACCACTGGCCGAGAAGGTAGGCAAGAAGAGGCGTTGAGGTGGTAAGGAAGATGCAGTAGACACATGTGATGTGGAAACAGGTTGGGGAAAGATATTGAAAATGGAGATGTTTGAGAGAGAATGAGGGAAGAAGGATAGGGGAGAAGATTGGGAAAACGCTAACAAAAACTGAGGCTATATGAAAAGTTCATTCGGAAACTCAACTGGGAGACCGGCTCCCACATTTTACGACAGGGTACTCTTGAAGAGTGAGGGGATAAAATTTAGATAGAAGGCTAGAGGTGAGAGAAACAGAAACACAAGATAGCCTCAGGAGGGCCTAGTTCATTATCCACTGGCCCCTTCTGTCTCTTCTAAAGGGCTTTTTATAGGAATGCCAAGGGGTGGAGCAAAAGACCTCCCCCTAGCACAGCCAAGTGCAGACCTTTTCCAATCACCTTGTAACCACGCTCATAGTCAAGCAATCCTCTAGTGCAGCCCTGCTGGGTAAAGCAAGCTCAGATCTCACTAGGAAACCTTCATGGGCCTCCACAGGTAACCAACTGCATTCTGATTGGATTTGACGCCTGCCCCCAGTGACATACTTCCTCTTGCAAGGCTCCACATCCTAAAAATTTCATTAACTCCCTAATAGGAACTAAGATTCAAATGCATCAGCCTATGGGGGGGGTACTTTTCATTCAAACTACCTGTGGTCCCCATTGGTTTATGTTTGGGTACTTAGTCTCTAGTTGGTGAAACTGTTTGGGAAGAACTAGGAGGTGTGGCCTTATTGGAGGAAGTGTGCCACTTGGGGTGGGCTTTCAGGTTTCAAAAGACTTGGGGCATTCTGAGTATTCTCTCTCTCTCTCTCTCTGCCTCCTGCTTGCTCAGGATATGAGCTGTCAGTTGTTCCTGCTACCATGCTTCTGCTCCACCATCACAGACTCTAACTCTCCGAAACTGTAAGCTCAAGTAAATGCTTCCTTTTATAAGCAGCTTTGGTCATGTTCTGCCACAGCAATAGAAAGTAACTAAGACACTGCCACATGGGCTATATACCAATCTATCTGAGTCAAGCTTTCACTAAATTACTCAATCTGGCCTTGAATCCGCTCTGTAGCCCAGGAAGGCTTTGAGCTTTTGATCCTCCTGTCTTGGCCTCCTAAGTAGCTGAGACATGATTACTCTACATTTGAATAGTAAGAATAATGAATATATTTTATACTGAAACTATAGCTCAATGCTAGAGTGCTTTCCTAACATGCACAAGGACAAGGGCCTTTATAATGCGTGTGTGCGCGCATGCACACACACACACACACACACACACACACACACACACACACACACAAAAAAAAAAAAAAAAAAAAAAAACCCTGCTCCTAAGCCTTTGCCATCTTTGCAGACTCCATGTTTTGACAGTGCTACAGAAAACAATTCTTAGGAAACTCTATACACTGTGTCATAGCCTAGGGGTTGAAAGACAAGAGACAGCCTACAGGGGCAGACCTCATCAGCATTCAGTCTTCTGGCTTTCCCTCCATCAGAACAAGGACATTTCCAGCCTCTAAGACAGGAAGTATAGTATTACTTTGTGAGTGGAATCCCTAGGATTGGCTCTGACCATTGTCTCAGAAAAGAACTGACACTCTCCACCATGGACTATAGAGTTTCCTCATTTTGACAATGACTCACTATGATCTATCTTTAAAAGATGCAATGAGGCAAACACAACCCTCAGAAGGGAAAACAAAGAACTAGAAGCTGCACTGGCCAGCGTAAGTGAAGCTCTTTCAACACTAATTGAAAGACTTTATGAAAGGCACAGGGTGGTTTCATCTGCCTTTCTGCAAACGGCACAGTGGGCTGGATGATCAATATTCCTTTAAAGTGCCCAGGAATTGTTACAGTTTTGACCAAAGGCAACTAAATAAATGAATTGTCCTTTAGGGCTATAACATCAAAGCTTTTAAATGAAAGCTGCTTACATGAATGCAGACAAAATGTGTCCCTTGAGGTCACTATAAGCACTAAATATCAATCAGGAGAGTGTTTTTAAATGGAGAGGGTGGATCCATGTGCTGTGGCTATAATCCCTCATGCTGGAAGAAAGGGAATAGCTTGATAAGGAAGTTTGTTCTACACGACTTTGCCCTCTTTCCCCTCTGAATATAACCATAAAATCATTAGTATTAGAAACTCAAGGGAGAACAGCCAAGACTCACTGTTAAGTGCCTACAAATCTCATTTTTTTTACTGGCTCTCAAGGGCATTGTCTTTGAGGAATATAAAAAAACTAAGACATACATTTACATGAACATTCATCAGCAAGCAAGATCAGAACAACAGCAATCATCTATCGATACACAGTTACACACACAGACACACAGGCACATACATAGACACACAGGCACATAGACATGCACAGACACACACATATGGACATCCATACACAGATTCATGCACACAGAAACACACACACACACACACACACACACACAAAGCATGCGCATAGACACACACACAGAGGCACATGCACACAGACACACACAGATATACATAAATACATACAAATACAAATCACACACATATGCAGAACATGCACACAGACACACAGATACACAAGCACATGCACACAAACACACAGAGACACATGCACACATACCCAGACATGCATTGACACACAAACACATGCATACAGACACACACACAAAGAGACATACACAGACACACACATACAGATATACACACAGAAACACACTTGTACACACATACATACTTAGACACACTCATACTATACATACACGTGCACACAGAAACACACATAGGTACACGCCTACTTGACTAGTTAGGAAGTGCCAACACACAGATGCTCCCCAGCAGGAAGTATTCTGTTTATGGACTATTATATTTCAAATGATGTCAGACTGGGAGGCTTGCTATGTTGTTTGAAATGAGGTCATATGATACATCCTCCTAGAACCTCTGTAGCAGGGCTATTGTTGATTTCTACAGTCATGCTAAATTGTAGTTTCAATATCTGAGTATATTATGTATCATAGTACAAGGCCAAATATAACATGTAAGGTTACATTAAAGAATTTAATCGTCAATCATCTGGGTTATAGTTTAGTGAGGCTGAGCAAAGGAAGGGCTGGGGATGGTGGATGCAGTGGCAGTGGTCAGGAGATTAAGGAAAAGAGAACAAATGTTATTGTGGGTCTTGTCAGTGGACTGATGGCAATCCAGGTCCATGCAATTCCCCAGAAAAAATTCAGATACCATCTGAAAGATATACATCCCAGTTGAGGCTTCCTCACTTGTTATGGTGTCCTCATTCAGAGGAACCACACTTGCTTAGGGAAAGTTTGTTCCATCTTGGTCTGGATTCACCTTATTTTCTCAAGAATTGTCTAGTTGGAGATGAAGTCCTGTCCTTTTGGCCAGACACAGTCCTCCAGGTGAAAAGTTTATGTTTGCGTTTGTTATCTGAGGGCCCATATGTAAGTACTTGAGATAAATATTTGCTAGACAAGTGAATGATGAACAAAAAAAAAAAAGTGAGCAGGATGGGGAAGTGGGGAAATGGTTATGACCCGCTCTGCTCCATCTAACAATCCCATGAATCCTCAGTAGATGAGCCACCCCTGGTCCAGCACTAGCTGTCATGGGAAGCACCTTTCAGAGTGGCAGAAGGACTTTCCATTCCATCCTGGGCTTCTCTCATGCTGCAAGCTTTATTAGTGCCTCCCAGTCACCCTTACATAGAGTTCTCTTTGTCAGTATTTACTTATGCTCAGCATCATATGACACAAAAGACTCAAGCCACAAGTTCAACTTCATGTGGAGGAAATGGGGAAGTCAGGGAGTGGCCTCCTGAGTACTGCACATTGTCACTTTTATCTTTCTATTGACTATTGAAGAATGAAGAGTCTGATTTTATAAACACCATAAGAAGCATAAAGCCACCTATATAAGTAAATAAATGCTGAGCCTGTATATAAACACATAAAGGAGCCATCAACTGAATTAGATAATTACTGCACAAAGGAGCTGAAGCACTCTGCTACCACAGTGACTTTGAACACAGCTAATTTGGAGCAGGTGGCCATCGGAAGTTTGAATTCATCATTTTCCCATGACCTTCCTAACTTTGCCATCAACAATAATATAATTATAAAATGGACATTGATTTTTAAAAGTAGTTTTAAAAGGTTTAAAAGCTCAACTGCCCACTTCATTTCAAAGCATGCATTGGCAATCTTGAAATGTCACATTTATATCTTCTTGCATTTATAATTATACTTGTACTTTAAAAAATGTTTTATTAATTTTTGAGAATTTTGTGCAATGTATTTTGATCATATTTCATTCCCTACTCCCTCCTCTAATGCCTCCCAGATCTATCACCCCAACTTCACATGCTCTTTTGTCCTGTCCATATAACCCTGGATGTGCGGCCATCCACTGAGTATGGCTGACCTACCAGTGTCCTCACACTTTTAATGTGAGCTGCTCTGTGAGAAACAAGGTTTTCAGAATGTATCATTTTCACCTCAATAATGCTCTTGTCCACCTTGGTATTGGACAGTGGTGTAAATCTTTGCATTCCTCTTGACTGGGCTGAGAGTGGATACAAACACAAGAGCAATTATAATTTCTGAAATGGAGGCAGCCTTGCTTTGATGCCAAGTTTAATCCACACCGCTCTTAAATTTTTAACCTCAGAAGAATTTTCTGCAGTTCCCAAAGGTACCTCTGACATTGGCTGTACTTTGGAATACCCTTGGAAACTGCTTAAAGTGCTGATACACAGATTTCATGAAAGGCCATTTGTAGACATAGGGATGGTGTTATTAGAATCTGTACGATTCTAATCCAGTTTGGACTAGACTGTATCAGACTACAGGCATGAGAACTGAGCAGCAGATGCTGTCCCTCTGACTGCTCATCTCCTTCATTTAAGAAGCAGATATGTGTTAGCTAGGAAAAAACAGCTTAAGGGTACTTACAAAGTTCAACTTTCCCCATGGCCTTCATAATTTTTTGCCATATTTATGCATCATATATCCTGTTATTAAATTAATTTTTTTCTTTAAATTAACTTACATTTAAAAACTCCAATGTAAGAAATAAAGAGCCTTATTTTTTACAAGGGTCAATAGGACATCAGTATTGTTTACCACTAAAAGAAGGCAACTCGATTGTGCTACCTTATTTTTTTGTTTGTTTTTGTTTTTCAAGACAGGATTTCTCTGTGTAACAGTCCTGGATGCCCTGGCATCTGCTCAGCAGACCAGGCTGGCCTCAAATTCACAGAAATCCACCTACCTCTGCCTCCCGAGTACTGGGATTAAAGGCATGCACCACCACCTCCCGGCTTGGGCTACCTTCTTATGAGTCAGTGATCAGTGGGGTTCCCAAGACCCCCAAATAATACAGGCAATGGCCAGTGTTGTTGTTTGCCAACCAGAACTAGATAGTAAGATCCTACTGCTAAAAAACCATACAGTTTCTTGTCTCTGGATATAGAAAACTTACACTAGAACAGAATTGGAAGCATTCTTTCTACCAGCTAGCTTTCTGTTGCTAGAAGGTACTATGCAGGTACTGAGGGACAATTGTCATTGACAGTCTTACTCAGCGGTGGTCCCTGTATGCTACATTACTGACAGGTCAGCAAGATATGCACACTGATGTAATAGCAGCCCATCAGTTATTGGGGTAACCAATCACTTTTGCTTGGACTTGCAGCCCACTCCACACGAAGGAATTCCTATCTGGAACTGTAAACCTGGTCAAAAGCTCATGGCTTGAGAAGTTATAGACCCTAAGTGCAGAAACTATTGTTGTTCTGTTTGTTTGTTTTTCTCCAAATGGACATCCTGGAAAACTGCTCTCTAAATGATCATGTTTATGTCTATCAACTAGTGCTACTCTTGGATTTGATCAGAAAAGCTTCTCCCCCCCCCCGCCCAGTGGGCAGTGATTACTGCAGAGATTCATAATTAGTCAAAGTCATAAGAATAAACTGTTGAACTCTTGAACTCACAGCAGCTGTGATTATCTGCACAAAACATGCACAAAAATTGAGTCCATCAGCATCCTGTCACAGTGTGTGTGTATGGTTTCACAAGGCTCCATCCCTCCCTGAGGATCTCTCAGAAGTTAACAGTTTCTGGGTAAAAGAGAGAGGTTTTCTTTACTGCTATAGTCACTAGATTACTAGTAAGGTGCCTATGATCCTGTAAGCAACACTAATGAAACTCACTGGGCTAAAAAAAAAAGACATGAAAGTAGGGGTGTATGATAGTATACATTCTGTATAAGTAGTATGTGATAATAAAGAAGAAAGCATCTTAAGAAAACAAAACACCCTCCTCTCACATTAAAGCTCAGTCAGACACTGTTTCTTACCTCCCCTAGTCAGTGTTCTCTTACTGTGAATAAACACCATGACCATGACAACTCTGTTAAAGAAAAACATTTAATTAGGCTGGCTTACAGGTTCAGAGGTTTAGTCCATTATCATCATGGTCAAAGCCTGACGGCATGCAGGCAGGCATGGTGCTGGAAAAGGAGCTGAGAGTTCTACATCCAGATCAGCAGGCAGCAAGAAGAGAGTGTGACACTGGGCCTGGCCTGAGCACTTAAAACCTCAACCCCCACCCCTCTGGTGACACACTTTGTCCAACAAGGTCATGCCTACTCCAACAATGCCACACCTCTTAATAGTGCTATTCCTATGACCCTATGGAGACCATTTTCATTCAAACCACCACATTATCCCAAGGCATACAGGCAAAACTTGTATCTTTTTTGTTAAAAAGGAGCTAGCTTTCACTCTTTTGTCAAGGACTCAGGATAAAGGCTTAGAGCTATTTTTGGTCATTGAGACCGTTCATAAAAAGTCATGTAAGACAAATTGTGAAACATGAGAGGAAAATTTCCTAGAGGATTAAGGGGGACAATTGTCACAATTAGCTGTGGTCCCTATTTACCACACTATTGACAGGTTTGAAAGATATGCATACTAATGCGACAGTGGCAAGTGGGCTTCTGGTGTTGCCAAGTATGCATTTCAATCTGTGGAATGGTTCTTAAATCTGATCAGACATAGTTTGGTTACTTCCCTGATTTTCACCACACTGTTGTGCCAGTTGGCATATCTTGCCAGGCTGGTCATTCCTGTAGCTCTCAGAGATCACAGCTAGGTTAAAGTGATGATTAACTTTCTGCTCCAGTAGCATGCACAGCACCTTCTAGCACTGTGAAAGCTAGTGAGCAGGGATGAAGCTTCCAGATCAGCACAGCTTTATTTCCCCACTCTTTGTAAACAGAAATTAATATTTACTTTGTGACCTAGGACACTCAGACATATTTTATTGCTGAAACAAAAGCTCACATACATGAAACAATGCTTGCACACTCTGGTCAAAGCCTTTTGTAAGCTCTTCTCTTCTTTCTCTCTTAATGTTACATATTTGTTTGTTTCCCCGATGATCACCCCTCAGAGATTGAAGAATGAGGAAAAAGAAGAGGAGAAATAAGGACATGTTTAGAAAATGTGCTCAGAGACAATATACTGAAATATCAACATAGCTAGGACTACAGTGGATTCATTCTTATTTTCTAATTTTTATCTAATAAATACATATCACTCTTTATACTGGGTTTAATTTAAACCCAAGGCTACTTTTCTCTCGGTCAACTAATCTTAGTTCCTTATTATGTAGTGTCTTTGTTTCTTAGTCCTGTTGCTGTGATAAAATACTCTGACAACAAAAATGACTTAAGGGGAAAATGTTTATTTTAGCTTCCAGTTCCAGGTTAGAGGAAGGAAATAAACTCATCAGGAGCTTGAAGAAATGGATCACATTACATCTGTCATTAGAAGAAGCGAACAACAAATGAGGGCATGTTTGTGCCCAGCACACTCTCTTCACACTTAATATAGTTCAGGATGTTCTGTCTAGGGAATGGTGTCTCCCATAGTGGGCTGGTTTTCCCTCCTTATGTTAATACCCTACAGGCATCTCTAGATCTCTTCATCCAAGACAATTCTAGATTCTTCCACATCAACAATTAACACTAACCATCACATACAGTGAATTCAATTTACACCTCCATTGATATTACTGGGTAGGGATGGCACCAAAAGCTACAAGCAGCCTTTGTGCCCTAGTCATACTGAACAGCTCAGAAAATTTATTATCTCATATCTCATGATCCCTACTTGGCCACAAGATGTACCTCTCAGCTACTGCTCCAGTGCCCTGAGTGCTTCCATGCTCCTAACCATGATGATAATGGACTACCCCCCAGAAACTGTAAGCAAGCCCCAATTAAATGCTTTTTTTTTAAGAGTTGCCTTGGTGGGCTGAAGAGATGGCTCAGTGGTTTAGAGCACTGGCTGTTCTTCCAGAGGACCTAGGTTCAATTCCTAGCACCTACATGGCAGCTCACAACTGTCTGCAACTCTTGTTCCGGGGGATCTGACACATTCACAACAATGCACCTAAAACAACAAAGAAACAAATAAAGAAAGAATTGCCTTGGTCCTGGCATCTCTTCACAGCAGTAGACCAGTGACTAAGACAATGGTGTCACTCATGACTGGCTCTCCAGCAGAGTTTATTTCCCTCGTTTGTGAAATGTGCCGTGCAGCCCAGCCTGTGACCACTGGAAGAATGAGACAACAGGTGCTGTATTTGTCTGACATCAGTGGCTGCAGCCACTTTTCAGATTAGTTCAAGGTTTTGTCTGTTAGCAAGAAATGTGCTAAGGCTGACTTCCTCTGCACATTGACTTCTGATTCCGGTATTTCCCAAAGTGAATCCAACAAGACAGGAAGTCCTAAGCTGGATAAGTCACTAGACGGTCTGCACAGAATCTGCTTCATAGCTGCTGTCCCTCGGGATACCTGATTTATCTCAATCTGACTGATGGAAGTTAAGTACCTGTTTTCCCCTCATGTGTGGTGAAATTTGCTAGGAGTGAATCTGGTTATTCAGGAGTATTTTAATTCAGAAATCTCTTGACTTTTCAGGCTTTTAGCCACCGCAATCAGAACCACCGTCCACCCTACCCCACCATACTCATCTCATAGCCACTTGGAATCAGCTGGGAGGATCCCAATATTCCATTCACACTGTTCCTCTTGGCCTGCCTCTGCAGGAGCTCAAGGCTCCAGTTCTGCTCAGGTGTGCTTTGCAGAGTCATCGAGACTCTGGCGTCTGAAGATGTGATTCAGAATTCTGGAAAACCAGGGGAAAGCATTTCTTTCCTGTCCCTGTTTGGTTCGCACCTCATAATAAATGTTCTGCTGGCAGTTTATAAACAGACTGCTAAAATGTCACCTTTTTAGAAGTGTGGCCAGCTTGTGGGAGAGGACTGCTGGGAGTCAGGTGGGCCAGGTGTGATAAGTGGCTGAGTTGGCTTGAGCTGGCAATTTGACAGCACACAGATCTTTGTCTGCAGAGTTGGCCGACACTGGATAATTCTGAGGTTGTCATTTTCATGTTAACAGCCAAATGACCTTGCTGATCCTCTGGAAGTCGAACATGGAGTTTCTGTTTGTATTACACAGGTCCTCGCACCTCTCAGACCTTCTTGAGAACAGTGTGAGAGACAGCACAGTGTGCAGGATGTGCTAACGGCCTCAGAGCAGAGACGCCAGCCTGAAGTGAGAGCCACACCACCTGCCTGCTCCCTACCACGTCTTTCTTAAGGGCAACAAGCTCTAGTCACCGAGTGAAGCAGACATGTACCAAAACAAGCAACCTGCAAACAATAAATTAGGTCATCCTGGCGGTGCATCTGTGATCCTGAGACACCTACATTATTGTGAAACAAGGAGACACAGTATTCGAATTCATGCTCAATTCACGCAGAAATTAGCTGTCTCCTGGACTCAGGTTCTCCTGCCCCACACAACAGATGGGAGTCCTTACTGCTGTGTTCTTCATCACACCATGGGTGGTATTCCATGTGAACTCCACAGAGACCCAAGAGGCTCATAATACTACATATGTTAGTCGCTACACAGGCCATGTTGGAAATCAGGAAAAAGAAATCATATTTGATAAAGTGAGGAAAAATACTAGATGTCTTGGGAAAGGAAAATTCCCCAAAACTTCATAGCCAACGGGAAGGATTCTTCAAGCAGAAGGTCTGTTTTCATTCAGTAGCTCCCAAGGCTGATATCCAGTGGACCACGAAACCTTTTCAGCTGAGCAGTACAATTCTTGATGACAAATGAATCATCAGAGAAAACTGCTTTGCATTTAGATGGTTCAGATAAACCAACCTTTTGACCCCACATTTTCAAACTGTAGTTAACAACCTTTTCTTCTCTTTGGGAGTGTGTATGTGTAGAGTAGTGCTGTCCAATACAGCAGGCTCTGACCACAGCAAGTACTGGGGATGTGGCTGGACCCTCATGGCAGGTGCTGGAAGACGCAACACACGTGCTGTCCGTGGACGTAGCCCGATAGAGGACAATGGTTTGTTTGTGAATAATGATTGAAACAATGGTTTCAATAGGGTGACTTAGTTATCAAAACTCATTCCATCTATTGCCTTTTACTCTTTTTAGTGGGGTACATTGTGAGGTTTTATATTTGTTTTGACAACAGACAGCACAAGATTAGTGCTTCATCCCATGTGTGAAGTCTCCAGTTCCTTTTCACACACTTCAGCAAAAGGCTTCTTCTTTTTCTGTTGTTTTAAAGTCCTTTCAGTGAGATGACATTTTTTTTCTATAATTAGGACAAACTTGAAGCATCCAGTGATTCAAATTTTCTATTAAATATATATACTTATGGGGTTTGGGAAGGACAGACAAGCCATGGAACAGGTACATGTATCAGAGGACAGCTTGCTAGGGTCGCTCCTACCATGTGGGCCCTGGGTTTGGAACTCAGGTTGTTAGTTTTGACGGCAAGTACCTTTACTCATTAAGACAGCCCAATCCAGTGATTTTTTTAAAATGAGATATGAAGACTCAATAGCTCTATAGCAGGAAAATCAGGCAGGAAACCATGTTTAGCATTTCTTACCTTAATTTCCCTTCCTGTGTGTGTGTGTGTGTGTGTGTGTCTGTGTGTGTGTGTGTGTGTACTCTAAAGGTCAATTGTAGAGAGTATCAGATCAATGTGCTTACAGATAAGAATAGAGAAACAAGAATTGCTAAGCATGCAGGCTTTTCTCTTCAACAGAAAGGCTGTCCATACGTGTTTTCTATCCAGAAAGCTAGAAATGTTAATAACCTGGTAAGCTTTGCTATTTGGTAAAGGCAGGCCTCACCCAAATCCCTGAATCCTCACCCAAATCCCTCTCATCCTGAGCATTGTTTCTCAGTCAATAGAACCCATCCTCATAAAAGAGGGCCTGTGTACTTTGCAAAAGAGCTTTACTATTATGCTTATTACAAACCCTTCCTCCGTAGACCTTTATCTGGAGCGTTGTTTCTCATACAACCCATTCTTGTTTCAATCGAACCCATTCTTGTTTCAATAGAACCCATTCTTGTGGAAGAGGTCCCAGGTGCTTTGCAAAGGAGTTTTGATGTAGCCATACCTTCAGCTTTGTTGTAATAACTGTCACCAGGGAACTTTTTTCCGAAGTTGTACTGTGTTTTAATGTGTAAAAAATAAACTGCTCAGATTCAGAGTCCAGAAGTTTGAACCAGCCTGGCTGACTAAGTTGAGCTGGACTGGGTTTCCTTCTCGCCTCTCACAGTTCGCTTCTCTGCCAGTAGTGGCGCTTGCAGGGACCCTGCCGTCCATGTCAAGTATCTTCCTCTATCATGTTCCACTTTATTTTTTGAGACAGTCTCTTGCTGGTGCTGGAGCTTGCTGTTTAGGTTGGACTGGTTTAAAGCGAGAACCCACAAAACATCAAATTCCCACAATACTGGTTGGCCACCAGAATCGGCTTGTCTCCCACACTGGAGTTACAGAAGCATGCTGTGTTTGGCTTGTAAGTGGGTGATGGTGGTCAGCATTCAGGTCTTCATTCTGGCACAAGTACTTTACCCGCTGGGCTGTAAAATCAGCCCAAGAGATGGTGTTCAAAGGGGCTATGTCACCAAGATGTCTACATTCGCACACTAAATTTTCTCAACCATTTCCTTTCCATTCCCCTGCCTTCCTATCATCCAACAATGCATATTTTATTATCTAAAAGTCAAGTTCCCTAAGTTTTATACACTAGCAGACCTACTTCCATTGGGCATAAAATACTGAGTGTAAGGAGTGCAAGAACCAGTGGGATGTATTAAGGCTGCAGGCTATGGAAAGACATGAAACTCTTCAGGCTGACATCTAGCCACTCATTGCCATTTGTCTCCCAAGAGGTCATGTTATCCTTTAAGAGAGATCAGATTCCGAAGCTTCTTCACAGAGAAATTCATCTGGATGGTCTTTGTATGTTGGGCGTCGTTGTGGCTAATATTAAATTGTACTGGCTCTGTCTGCCTCTACCACTTTTGTTAGTTAATATTTCTTGGCACGAGCATCCTGTCACGCCAAGGTATCAATGGCTGATATTGGACTATTTCCTGAGATAAGGTCCCCCCTTTTTTTCCCCCATTATTTGACCACTTTATGTAATCACAGCAATTTAAATATCACAGCAATTTAAATTAACATATTAAAACTGTAATTCCAAACACCCCCCCAGGCAGTTTTTTAATACTTTTAATTTGTCTAGTTTTTACTTCAGTACTGATGAGTGAACCCGGAACCTCATTCACGCTAAGTAACTAATCTAGCCCCTGAACCATTTCTCCAGCCCAACGACTTTTAATTTCCTTTGTTAACAGGAGTTAATGAATTGTCCAGTGTAATAATAGAGAATGAACGTTTTTTGCTCTATAACCAGAATCCCTTGTCTTATTGCTAAGATTGGGTTTTAATGGACAAAGGAAAATAAGGTTGGGGAAAGGCTGTATAATGCAGAGGACCTAAAACAAACATTTGGCCTATTCTTAGAAGAGATTGACATATTTTTTATGACCGATCGCTGGTAAAGAAATGAGCAAGACGCGGAAAAGAAGAGTGGATTGAGTGGAAGGCTTTTCACAGGTGCTGTCTCACTGCCTTGACACACATCTTTCTTCCAGCCTCCCTTAAGCCTCTCTGGACACCATCATACTATTGGGGCTACTCTGGTCAAGACCACTAATTCTGTCTTGATAGATTCTATGGGTGCCATTTTGTTCAAGCCTATTTCCTCTCTCATAACATGTAATTGGACATCCTTTTTCTTTTTCTTTTTTCCTTTTAAGACAAGGTCTCATTATGTAGCCCTGCCTGGCCTAGAACTTACTAGGTAGACTAGGCTGGCCTCAACACCCAGAGATTGGCTGCCTTTACCTCTGGGATGCTGGGATTAAAGATGTGTTCCACCACACCTAGCAAAGTTTTTAATAATACATAGTTTTCTGGCTACACAGATGGCCTACATGCTTTATGACCAGTGGCTGGAAGGGTTCTATGACCATAATTTAATAAAGCTTTGTGAGTCAATTCTAAGTTAGTTATATTTGTGGCTTCGGGATCCATTACTGTGTCTGAGGGTTAGAAAAAGCCAGCCACAAGGCATTGTACAAGGACTGAGCTGTAAAAAGGCTTTATAGGTGATTTGTGTTCATAACGAAGTGACAGGAAGCAAATGTCACCATGCCCCTATGTTTTCTTGACATATGGTGGCCATAGGGATTCTATATACCCTCTTCCTGGTGGCTGATGATGGGAGAGGTGTGATAACAGTAGTGAACTCCTAATGTCTATGAGACCTTTTGGACTGTTTGTGAAATGAAAGACCCCATTGCCACTTGAATAGAAATTTTAAGAGTCCAAAGTGAGGAATGATAACTTCTTTGGGCTTTTTATTCCAAGTAGGGTAGACATTTGTCCACCCAAGAAGGTGTCAGGCAATGCCAGAATGTATTTATATCCTTAGCATGCGTCATCTGAGTGAAACCCAATCGCCAATCTTCTCCTGGGTATGCCCTTCTCCTTTGTGCTGGGATAAGGAGGGTGGTGTGGTTCAAACTCCTGAGTTACTAGAGAGACAAAAGGGGCAGGCTCTGATGCTTTCTCTGATTGTGAATTTTAATCCCCAACCTCAAGTCATGAGTGACTGGAGTAGTTAACGTTTTTCCCCAGGTAACAAGAATTATGGTGATCTTAATAACAACATTTGCTATAATTTTTAAATTGAAAAGAGTAAACTTCAAATGTTCTCACTACAAAAATAAGTATTTGCATTGATACATATGTTAATTAGTTTGATTTATTATTCTACATTGTCTTAGGTTTCTATTGCTGTGAAGAGAAATCATGACCTCGGTAATTCAAAAAGGAAAACATTTAATTGGGGCTGGCTTACAGTTTCAGAGGTTTAGTCATTATTATCACAGCAGAACATGGTGGTGTGCAGGTAGACATGGTGCTGGAGGAGCTGAGAGTTCTACATCTTGATCCACAGGCAGCAGAAGGAGACTGTGTGCCACACTGGGCATAGCTTGCGCATATAAGAGACCCCAAAGCCTGCCTCCACAATGACACACTTCCTCCAACCAAACCACACCTACTCCAACAAGGCCACACCTCCTAATAACGTCACTTTCTATGGACCATGCATTCACACACATGAGTCTATGGGGGCCATTCTTACTCTAACCACCACACACATGATATTTATAAAGTATAACATCATTTTATATTTTATAAATATATAATAAATTGTCAGTTATACTAAAGTGTCTTTTCTTAAAAGAAAAAACTAATGAGCTCAAAACTTTGTTGACAAATTATTTCTAACCTAGAAATTTTATTCTCAGGCAGGTTTATATTTTAATATGAGGATAAAGATATTTCCAGAGTGTTAAGTCTCAGAACATGTATTTTCAGTGCTTCTCTGGGAACTACTGGGTGATGCACTAAAATGAGAAAGTAAACCAAAGGGAAAAAAAGGACATGGGATCCAGGAGGCCGGGAATCCAGCAGAGAAGAGGAGACTCTACAAAGAAATATTCCTACATGTAACTGTGCTGAGACAACCAGGCACAAACTGGTTTGCCAAACAAAGCAGAAATTTGTGCCAAGAAAGGTATACTAAAACCTAGCCAATGAGGAAAAAACAGGCAATTAATAAATGCTAATTAGACAAACATTTGCAAAATACAACTATGCATGTGGATTCATCTACAAGAAAAAGGTATCTGCCGGGCGGTGGTGGCGCACGCCTTTAATCCCAGCACTCGGGAGGCAGAGCCAGGCGGATCTCTGTGAGTTCGAGGCCAGCCTGGGCTACCAAGTGAGTTCCAGGAAAAGGCTCAAAGCTACACAGAGAAACCCTGTCTCGAAAAACAAAAAACAAACAAACAAAAAAGAAAAAGGTATCTGGGCCCTAACTGAAACATAATTCTGTTTGTTATAATAGACAAAGTCTAAGTCATTATCTTTGATTTCAAGGAGGGGATTCAGAGAGGCAAGTATGAGGTTTAGGTACCAGTAATTCAGCTGGAGGTAGTGTCGCTTTAGACGGGACAGTGTGCAGGATAGAGAAGAATTAGCTTGTCTTGTGTTGCACGGGGAAGTGCTTGTTTGGACATAGCGCATCTCAAGCATTGATAAGGCGGTTAAATGGGAATGTGGAGGAGACAGGAGTGTTCAGGATACAGATTTGGAGCTCAGAAGAAAGGACTCAGCTAAGAATATCCATCTAGGAGATGGAATAGAGGCGTAAATCACAGTCTTGAAGCCAACAAAATGATGAAATATAGTTGAGAGATGAAATACAGACTGAGTATAGGAAAACTGATCAACCAAAGTGAGAACAGAATAACGCTGGAGAAGGTGCAGGAAAATGTCAAGTTAAGATCAGAATGATCAGAACATGTTTAACTAGTGGCAAGAAGGAAAAGGTTACTAGAGTAAGACAAAAATGTGGGTAGAGAAAAGGGCCAGAGAACACATGGGAGAATTATCTTTAAGGGGAGGAGGGACATTCCTTCCCTCCATAACAGACAGCAGGGAATTCTGGAGAATGGAGAGTGTTAAGTAGCAATTCTAGAAGAATACTTTAAGACAAGAAGTATATGCATTGTTTACTCTGTACCACTGCCCAAGGGGAATTGATAGGACGATACAGGAAGAATGAGAGAAAATAGATGAGAAGGGCCGGTGAACTCAAAAACATTAAAAGGAGAGGAGGCCAATGTGGCTGGTGGCTGCAGACCATGGCTGGTGGCATAAACTCAAGATTTGGGGACAGGAGTGGGTGAGATTAAGCATAGCAGAAGGTCAACAGAAATTTAAAAGTCCAGGAAGTACGTGAACAAAAAATTGGATTGTCATCCAAAGTGGTATTCGTGTTGCCTAGAAGTCAGCAAGCGATGGGATGGAGAAGGATGGGCCTAGGTGGTGGGATCTGTGGGAAGCAGAGGAAGACCCAAGTGAATTCGGAAGGAGCTGATGACATCCTGAGTGAATGCGTACTGTTGATGTGAGCACAGCCATATCAAGGAGCCCAGTGCCTCAGACCCATGTTAATGGCAAAGCCTTGCCCTGGTCTGAATACTAATGTTGCCAGTTAGTGCAGAAGACCTTAATGGCAGATTCCTCCTCCCAGCTGTTTATAGCCTGAGACTTCTCCCTTCAGAGACTTCCCACCGAGACGACCTAGGCCCTCGTCCTTGGGCTGAACTTAATAAACACACTGAGTTTCTGGGTTGTGTAGTGGGTGCCCTCCATCAGATCCAGCACTGCCACTCCATCCCAGCTTTTCTGTAAGCGTAGCTGTTATTTCTTCAGCACCTGCCATTTCTTCAGTCCAGAGCCATCCCAGCCAGGTTTCCAGGTTTCCATGCTGAACAAGCAGGGATCCACCCAGCGATGACTGGGCAGAGTGGGTCTCTGATAAATTGGGCCTGGTCAGAAGAAAGAGTAATGGGTGCCAGATGGCACATCCCCACTGCTGGCCATACACTGGCAATAGTTCCTAGTAGATGTTCTATGTATGACCAAGCTGTGTCATGAGAATTAGAGCCAGGGAACCTCTGTTGTTCCCATCTAGTTTTTATTCCTCACTGTTTATAGTCTCCATGGTACTCACAGTTCACTAAAGCCAGGAGTCTGGATACTGTGTCAATATAGTGGCTTCTATCTTCAAACAAAACCAAGATGATGTCTCCAGTGTTTGGGGTAAGTCAGACTTCTTTTTCTGTAAAACTACTAGAGGGCAATGGTGCTTTAGTATCTACAGACTTAGTCCAATGGCACTTTAGTATCTACTAGACTTAGTCCAATGGCACTTTAGTATCTACTAGACTTAGTCCAATGGTGCTTTAGTATCTACCAGACTTAGTCCAATGGTACTTTAGTATCTACCAGAGAGATTGCTAAGCACATTCCTAAATTCCAGCCCCAGAGTTTTTGATTGAGGGGGCTAGAGTGGGCTAAGAGAAAGTGCATTATTTTTTAACATTGTGTTTTCTTTCATCTTGACTGTTTTATACATTGATGAAAGGCATTTTAGGCATTTTTTCAATCCATTCCAACCAACCCCCTCCCTCTCCGGGCAGAACCTTCTCATGAGTCTTCTTCCTACTCCATACCTTTGTGTGTGGCCCGTGGAATTTAATAAGAGTTGGTAGTCTGAGCATGGGTGGGAAGCTATTTAGTGAAGGAAGGGCAGCTTACCTGTGACTACACCAATGAAGAAAATGACACCCTTCCCCCAATAATTATTCAGTGCCAGGAGTACCTCTGGGAGGGGTAGGGCCTCCTGGGTCCTTTCTTATTTGTGATGAAATATTGATAGGCCAATCTTGTGCAGGTTTTGTACGGTGAGTTCATGGGGGAACGTGTATTCCTGGCAGGTGTCTGGTAGATAGTGACTGCTGGTCTGGCGACTGATCTTTTGAAGCCATTGGTGTAGAGCATGGGAGTCTCAGCACTGACAGTGTTAGAGCCACCTGGACAGTTAAAATTTACATGGCCATCAGGAAGTTTCAACCCTCCCCAGGTGACAATAATGTACCGTGAGAGTTGGGGACCTGGGTTTAGTGTAGTACACCCTTGAGAAACACATATAGGATAATTGACCTCTTCCTCTGCTTGTCGGCAGTAGATATTTACTTAATCTATGGGGTATTCTATTTCACAGTGATAGTTCATTGTATGTGCTGCATCTGTGGTCTGTTCCTGAATGTGACTTCGTGATTTCTTGTCCTGGATCATCATAGAGTGCTTTTCTAATCCAGAGGCAAACTATTGGGTTTGTTTTCTGAAAAGGCTAGTGTAGGTGGATATGCAGTTCAGAAGCCTACTTGGATAGTTGCCAGGTTTTATTCCACCAGTGGGGGTGACATGGCTCATCAAGTTGCATGGTAAGTTTTCACCTGAAAAGCTTTATAACTTCCTGGTCAGGGGTGTAGGACTTAGGGAGCGGTTTTGTGCACTGGGTTATGTTACTTGTTGCAGTCAAGCTGTGCTCTGCCCTAAGTTGCTCAATGTCATGGAAAATGGTGGTTTTCCAGACTGTGTCTTTCCTTGAGAGGCCTTTTTTTTAACCCCTTTGAGACAGGACTTCACAGCGTATCCCTGGTTGACCCAGAACTTGATATGTAGACCAGGCTGGCCCAGAACACATAGCACCTCTACCTGTCTCTGCATCCCGAGTTGTAGCAGGCTTTCTTTGGGGCCACCAACTAGCTCCCAAATCATGACACAGAGATTCGTTATTAGGTGTAAATACTTAACCTTATCTTAGCTCTTATTTTAATCTGTTTCTCTTTATCTACATTTTGCCTCTGGGCTTTTTACCTTTGTTTCATTCTGTATGTCCTAATTACACTGCTCACTCTGTGTCTGCCTGGCTGGCTGGCCCTGGGCCTAAATTTCTCCTCCTACTTATTGTCTCTGTCCACCAGCCCTGCCTATCCCTCTACTGCCTAGCTATTGGCCATTCAGCTTCTTATTAGACCAATCAAGTGCCTTAGGCGGGCAAAGCAAGACATCTTTACATAATTAAACAAAGCATAAACAAAAGTAACACACCTTTACATAGTTAAAATAACATTCTGCAACCTCAACAAATGTAACACATCTTTGCCTTGTTAAAGTAATATTCCACAACACCTAGTGCTGAGGTTAAAGGTCAGCCATCACACCAGACTCACTTATTTTTCAAAAGCAAATTTAAAAAAAAATTACTTTATTCAGTTAAGGGATAAGCCACAGGGTAGAGATAGTTAAAACATCTTGATTGCCAAAAGAATTTTTAAAAATCATTAAGTATTTATTCAGAATCAAATGAGATTTAAAAATGTACCACCACTAAGTGAGAATTCCTAACGCACAAGCAAGAACAGTTATTATATTCTTCAGTCATCAGCCTGTATTCCCAGCACTTGGAAGGCAGAGGCAGGAGGAGTGCCATGAGTTCCAAGTCACCTGCGTGACATGGCAAGTTCCAGGCCAGCCAGCACTACACAGGGTGAGACCTGGTCTTTAAAAATACAGTAGTGAGCCAGTTGAGGTGACACACACCTTTAATCCCTGTGTGTCTCAAGCCAGCCTGGTCCACATACAGAGTTAGGGCCAGTCGGGGTTACTCGTGAGAGACCCTGTCTTTAAAATTAATTAATTGATTGCCTGATTGATTGATTACACAAATGTCTGGGCAAACACCAAGGATTCCTAACGGTCTAGGAAGGAGAAGACCTGCAGGAAGTCAGATAGAATGCAGCTTCCAGCCAGACAATGGAGGTAAAGAAAACTTCAATGAGCCTGGGCGGAGTGGGCGGAGCTTCAGACGGGCCAGATGCTGGACAGAAGCTGTGGTCCTTAGGCTGCAGCTGTTGCAACTGAAACTGGAGCAGAGGCTACACCTGCTGGAAACTTACAGCAGCTCTTGATGCTGATGGGCCAGTGGCTGCTACAGCTCGAATTCTCCCTACCAGCACACCCTCTAGGGTGCTACATCCAGTTCACCTCCCCCCTCCCCGGGCCTGATACCTAAAGGACTGGGTTGAAGAAGGGAGCTGACACACCCAATGGGCCAGGGTACCTGGGAGAGAGCTGTATAGGAAGGGGTTATGACAAGGCACTGAGGCCTCTGAGGCTGCTGAGGGCATGGGGTGGGCTCCGACTGCACATCCTAGGGAGGAGTTTTAGATATTGCTGGAGATGCTCACTGAGAGACTTCATTTTACAAGCAGATTTTGGCTGTGTTTTGAGGCTCGAGGACCACGCTGAACCTTGGTGGACATGTAAATACCACCAGCTGTCCATCATTACCAATATACAACAGACCAATAAATATTTATTATTAAAGTTAGAAAGGCCACACCATATACTTATCAAGGTGAATTGGGATTGAAGGAGTACATGGGCATATTGAAATCATATCAGAAGGGCCAGAAAGATTCCTTAGCTATTAAAAAAAAAGCCAACCTAGAAAATCTGATGAGTTGTGTTCAACCCCAGGGACCCACAGTGGAAGCAGAGAACTGACTCCCCAACGTTAGACTCTTATTGCACACAACATGGACAGGGTGGGGGGGGTGGATAAAAAGCAAATCAGGTTAGAAAAGCCAGGCTCAAGAACTTCCATTGGGCACAAAACCCTGAGAGAAGGGTGTGGTGTAGCTCACATCAGGCAGGGCTCCTGCAGCTCAGCTCAGCGCTGACTCTGTAGCCTGGCTCTATACTGAAGCTCTCCAGCTTGCCTCCAGCTGACCCATGGACTCTTTCTGCGTCTGTATGGGCTTCTTGCCACCTGGGCCTCCAAAACACCTTGAACTCTGCTGTGGCCCTTTTAACCCTTTGTAGCTGTTCTGATCTACATATAAATACTCACAATGTGACATGTAACATGTGATCTGAGAGTTAATATTAGTAATTAAGATTGGAAGAAAAGAACCTGTGTTTTTCTTGGCCTGGGCTATCATGGAAGGTGGCAAATTTCTCCCAGTGTGACTACCACACCTTGTGAGTTTATCATTATTCAATAAATTCTGACATTATGGAAAGATGTGAACGTGTTTCTCCATGTTTCTGACAGTGTGGTCACAGCATACATTTCCTGGGCAGTTATGAAGAAATGTCTACTCACCTCAACAGAGCCCTCAGGACAGATAAGGTCATGATCCCATCCAAGAGCAGTTTTGTAAACAATGAGCACATTGGGTTTGCTAACAGAAGGAAAGAGGTTGCTCAGAGATGTGGGCAGCCTTGAGTAGCTACTCCATTACAATATCTCAACCAGCACAACACATGACTATGAAAGCTGCATCAGGCTTCTGCCACCGGCTTTCTGCTTCCTGCTCTCTTTTTACAACCAAACTCTGGACAATTACGTTACATGTCCAAGGCCCTACCCATTCTCACAACACACAATAATTCACAGAGTTTCAATTGACCCATGCACGTAGCTCTAAGTTGGTGAGGGATCCCAGACATTAAACAGTTTGCTGAACCTTAAGCAGACAGGGCACATGCAGAAAGGGAGCTACTGCAAGGAGCCAATCTTAGTGTAAACAGCCCGGCCTTGATTTAGCAATAAACAACACCTGGGAATTAGTCTTTGCGTATATTCTGTAGGGGCAGCTTAGTCTGTTTTGGACTAGTTCTAAGGTCTTTGCAAAATGTGTAAAAGGCTGTCTTTGAGACTGAGAATACTGTTACTTTCCTGTGTCAGTAAAGAAGAATATTCTGGTAATATTTCTGTTAATCAGAGTTAATACAGCTTAAGCAGAAATCCACAGCTAAATGTGTGCCCAGAGATGTAAAACACACTGCCAAAGGGCTTTGGAAAGCACCCCACAGCTGTTCTTATTAGGGAGGCATAACAGTGGCACCCGAGAAAGTTATGAACAGAAAACAACCAGTTTCCACAGCCAGTGACCCCATGGCTTTGCTAGGTGGGGCTCTCCATCAGGGAGTTATATGTCTGGTGGGTCGACTTGTCAAATACTAGTTGTCACCTGCTGTATACTCCCACAGGCTTCAGCAGTGCCACCCATGGGCAGTGCCACCCGTGAGCAGGTGAGCCTGGGATGTACATGAAAACAGCTGGAGCTGGCCATGAGGAACAAGACAGTAAGCAGCATTCCATGACTTCTGCTTCAATTCCTGCCTCCAGGATTCCACCCTGACTACTCTTCCTGATGGAACAGAAGCTGCAAACTGAGATAAACCCTTTCATCCTCACATTGACTTTGGTCCTGGTTTTTATCACAACAGAAAACAAGCTAAGACAAGAATCTCCCATGGGACTGAATTATTGTATTCTTGGGCACCAACCCCAGGTTCTCTGACAACCAAACTACTTCACTCTCGATGAAGACTCAGTCATCCAGACTTTTGCAACAGTGGACACTTGAACAGGCCAGACTTTTTTTTTTTTTTTTTTTTTAAGATTTATTTATTATGTATACAGTGTTCTGCCTACATGTATGCCTGCAGGCCAGAAGAGGGCACCAGATCTCATTATAGATGGCTGTGAGCCACCATGTGGTTGCTGGGAATTGAACTCAGGACCTTTGGAAGAGCAGCCAGTGCTCTTAACCGCTGAGCCATCTCTCCAGCCCCGGCCAGACATTTTTATGGGGGAAAAATGGTGCTCAAAAAAATTGTCCAAACCACTGAATGATATCTGGATGTGACTAGGTGTCCTGGTTCGCTTTTTATCACTATGATAAAATGCTGTGGTCGAAAGTAACTTGGGGAGGAAAGGGTTTATGTCAGCTTACATCATAAAGGGAAATCAGGGCAGGAACTCAAGGCAGGAACCTGGAGGCAGGAACAGAAGCAGAAGCCAGGGAGGAGAGCTGCTTGCTGGCTTGCTTCCCAGGCTCTTAGTCAGCTACCTTTCTTATACCTTCCACGACTACCTGCCTAGGCATGGCACCACCCACAGTGGGATGGACGCTCTTTCGTCAATCAATAATCAAGAAAATACCTCAAAGTCTTGCTTGCAGGCCAATCTGATGGAGGCATTTTCTCAGTGGAGGTTTTCTCTCCCCAGATGTGTCTAGGTTGGTGTCAAAACACTAACTAGTTTGACAAAAACTAAACAGTGCACTAAAGTTATAATTCACAGGCATGTGTTGAGGCCTCAGAACAGATATTTTAATTAAGCATTTTAAGAAGTGAGTTGAAGGGGAGTTGAGATGCTTATAACCAAGACACTGGTGTGATTAAAACCTTTAGATCATGTCTAATTAATAATGAGGCATGGCTTCTTTTAAAAATGTCATGTATTCAGGGCTTTTATTTCCTTCTTTGAAAAATAATGTTATCAAGACTCATTAGTAATAAAGACAAAATGTCAAAAAAAAAAAAAAAAAAAAAAAAGCAGCAAAATCCCTCCACTTTAACTGCCAGGCTGCGACCATTTGCAGTCTGACCTATGATGATGTGTGAACACAGACATGTGGATCCTAACTATGATTTTACCCAAATTTGGCCACTTTCAAAAAAAAAAAATGAAGAAGGAGAAGAAAGAAGTAATAATAGCCGGGCGTTGGTGGCGCACGCCTTTAATCCCAGCACTCGGGAGGCAGAGCCAGGCGGATCTCTGTGAGTTCGAGGCCAGCCTGGGCTACCAAGTGAGTTCCAGGAAAAGGCGCAAAGCTACACAGAGAAACCCTGTCTCGAAAAACAAAAAACAAAAAACAAAAAACAAAAAACAAAAAACAAAAAACAAAAAACAAAAAACAAAAAACAAAAAAAAGAAGTAATAATAAATGGAAGAAGGAAAAGAAAAATAATAATTTTTAATAGTAATAAAATCAAAAAAGAAAGTTCCTTACTCAATAAGATAGTGAGAGACATGCTTGTGTCCTCAGATACATGGGCCAACGTGAGAGTCTCATGAGGCAGCTCCAAGTACCTTCCCCTTTAACTGTTGTGAAAGAATGTCCATGTCCTCTGAGCAGCACCGTCACCTCTCTGAGGACTTTCCTGACATTCTGTTTCCAGAAATTCTCCATGTCCACTCTTGTCCTCTGTAAACTCTTGTTCCTAATGTTGTCACTGGACTTCCCTACGCTCTTTCATTCAGCGTCCTGATGGTTCACCCAGACACATTCTTCACTACATGAAACAGGGGTTAAAGGGAATCAGGGCCCAAGGGATATAAGAGCATTGGCCTGGGTTCTCATTACATCTTGCATTCTGATTTGGGGAATTGTAGGGGCTAAGGTCACTTCCTCCCTCTCCATCCTGTGCCAGCTGGTCAGTGGGTAAGGTGATACTTGGATGGAGTGCTGGTATCTGCAGTCACACATCAAACGTGAGTCCATGTGACATACTGGGTAGTGGTCTGGTTGAATTGAGTTAACAGATGAATTAGAAAGGGGCCTACGGAGATAAGAATTGAAATGACTTTTAATGGGTCACCAATTGGTGTGAACCAGGAGGTCCCTAAGGAATTTTGGAACCATCTGTCCTTACTCTGATGCCTGTGTCTGGTGCTATAAGCATGGTCAGCTAGTCTCTTTGCTGCAGTTCTGACCACAATCAGTGTTTCTCTTCTGAAAAGAGGCAATGACACCACCTCCCTTTGCTGTGATCAGATATCTAGGTCTCTCCTTTTTGGAGTCTGACTACTGCTGGAGACTCTAGCTGATCTTGGATTGTTTTATTAGGCTTCAGGAGAGTTCATTGAGGCTTTCCTGTATGTCTTCGATCAAGAATGATCACAGGTTGCAGAGATGGCTAAATCTCCTGATTCACTGTTGTTTCTAAGGTCGCAAGAAAGGATAATAATGGGATTTGAAACTTTTTAACTCAATTTTATGTTTTGCATATGTGCCCAAGATAAGGTGACGGGAAACCTTTGGTTGTTAGGAACCATATCTACCTTTGCATGTGACTATCCTAGGCTGCAAGAGATGTGGCAGCTGGGCAAGGGGATATTTGAGAAAGAGTGAGTGAAAGTTAGTGTCTAAAATGCAAGAAAGTGATAGAATTCTCTAGGGCTGGACGTAATGCTATCAACCCCCACAGTACAGATAGAAGGTAGGATCAGTGGTCCTACATATTCAATTAAAACTCAATGGACAGCGGCTGAGTCCAAAAAGAGAAACTATTGACCTACCTATTACCATGTTGTTTACCCTGGGTACAGCCTTGTGAACTGATGGTGGCGGGTGCTTCTGAACTAGGGCACCATCAGTCTTCAGTGGTCAGACCCAAGAGATTAGCAGTGAGACTCCACCTTGTTGTGGAATAGAATATTTGTTTAACTATGTAAAGATGTGTTGCTTCTGTTTGTGTTGCAGAACAATTGTTCAACTATGTAAAGATGTGTTGCATTTAAAGAAAAGCCTGGTATTAAACGGAATAAAAGGAGTGGTGACCTCAGGGCAAGACCCCACCCAGCTAAGCTTTCAACTTGTGGAATTAAAGAAAATCTTAAGCAGTGAAGGAAATCATGGACAACAGAAAGCTGAGGGAGCCCAGCGATTTGAGAGATGCCAGTACCCTGGGATGATCACTAAGTAGAGCAGTGGTGGAGGGGAACTAACTTGAGTCCAGGAGGCTAGCTGTGTGGGCTGCAGAGGGTGGAGCTAGAGAAGTGGACCAAATCCCTTGGAGGAGCCCAGAAGATCATAAATGAATCCCAGATAATTGGACATTGAGTTATTTATACTTTTGGAGTTTGCTTTTGCTTTGATTTGATTGTAACTGTACCCTGGTTCTTCCCTCTTGAAGTAAGTAAGGATGTACTTCATTTATTTTTGATTTTACAGAAGCCCATAGTTGAGAGACTGAATTTTTAAAGAGATTTTAGGTTTTAAAAGAGACTTTGAATTTTTTAAAAAGACTGAATTTCAAAGGCTAGGAGACATTTTAAGTTTGTTTAATGTTTTATATTATGATATTGGAATTAATGTGTCATCTTGGGAATAAGAAAGGGAATGTTGTAGCTTAACAGTGGTATGTTTGTGTCAAGTTGATAAAGGATCAATTGTGCTAAGACAGACAGGGAAGAGAGAAATGTTATAATTAGACTATAATCTCAAAAAATAACCTATAACGTTTGATGATCTATGGAATCCACTTGGCCAACTACTCAAAAAGAGATAATTCATTCCTGGTGCTGGGGTTTTTATTTGCTAATATATAAAATATAGTTGGGGTATTGGCCCCGTTTTAGAGTAACTCCATTCAACCCCCTTTGAAATTTCAGAACGCTGCTACTTTTTAAGCTTTTGCCCAAGTTTACTAACCTACTTTCATTCTCCCAAGACAGGAGGGATAGAGAAGGGCAGAGGTGAGTGAGCAGGAAACCTTAAGTTCACAAACTTGCTGTATCTTGAAAAAGATTAGGAAACAAATTGATTTAAAAAAATGAATTTATTTACAATTTGGTCAAATTGGAGAAAGAAAGATTAGTTTCTCTGCTTTCTCTGTTGCAGTGTCACAAATATAGAAAAGATTGAACAAAAGCTAGGAAATAGGCATATGTTAATTTGTCTGCACTGTGTTGATGTGTCTCTGCCTGTGAGCAAATCCCTCTTCTGGCCGGCAAGAGGGCTTTAGTCTCCGCATCCCACAACATGGGATTCCTAGAGAAATTTTAATCCTTTGGGGTCCATTGTTTCAATAGTCTGAGAGACAAAGGGAGGAACACAAGTGTCTTTCTTTAGAACCTCTCTTCTCCTGCCAGAGGGTTGGGTAAACATGCTTTATAAATAGGAAGCCTGTGCTTCCAGGGGCTCCTTTTCACTCTGGCTAGCATGAAACTGTGTTCTCTGAAGAATGTGAGACATGCCTCAGCCAGTTCTCTCATTGTGCATGCTCTAGCAGGTCTATGCTGGGAAAACCTTCTTGGAAGCAGCATAATTGAGAATAAAAGGTATGTTGGCTGCTTTGTAGCAATAAATACAGCTTGTTTCACAAGTCTTAATTCACATTGGGACCTTCATGGCCAGTCAAGTGTTCTCTACTAGGGGTGAACAGTTCAAAAAGTGTGAAAAGAAGTGGAAAAACAGGTTAATAAAGAAGCAAGAGTCGGGCAGGTGGTGTAGTATATGCCTTTAATCCCAGCACTTGGGAGTCAGATCTCTGTGAGCTTGAGGCCAGCCTGGGCTACAAAGCAAGTTCCAGGACAGCCAGAGCTGTTACACAGAGAAAACTTGTCTCAAAATAAATAAATAAATAAATAAATAAATAAATAAATAAATAAATAAATAAATAAATAAATAGATAAACAAACAAATAAATAAATGAATGAATGAATGAATGAATGAATAAATGAATAAATAAAAATAATCAAGCATGTATGCATGTGCACAAGTGTGACAGGGCAAGACAGTTAATAGTTCAGGGGTTCCTCCATCTTGAATTCTTGCTGAAGCCATTCCCACATTTACCTAGAATCTCCTTGATAGAGAATCCCATGGAAAACTATCCAGCTCTATTCTAGGAACCAAAGGTCAGGATATCCTAGCTAACTTAGCCTTTGTAAAAACTGCCTGTTTGTGAGGAATCTCCTCCATCTAACAAAGTGATGCCTAGATGTCTCTGCTCTAACAAACCCTGCTATCTGAACACTCAGAGCCACATCTAGGTCCCCAAACACTTGAGTGTGGTCCCACCTGGCTGGAATAAAGACTTTCAGTTGTCCATACAATGTGTCTGAGTGGTCATCTAATGAGCTCTTGGCAATATAAGGACCTAACATAAAATGTTTATCACTGTGTAGACTACAACAGTGTGACAGCTATTCCTGGTTGTCAACTTTACTGTATCTGGAATGAACTATATAATTCAGAAATGGGGGGTACACTTGTGATCCAGATCTTGAGGCAGGAAGACAATATGCCTTTGATCAGGATCTTGAGGCTGGATGACATATGCATTTAATCTAGACTTTGAGGTTGGATAGCACATGCCTTTAATCCACACTTTGAGGCAGGAAGACATACCTTTACTCTGGGCCACACTCTTTATTGGAATACTAAATAAGGACAATGGAAGAAGGACGGGTGTTCTTCCTCTGCTTGCACTTACCTGCATCAGCCCATCCACTCTTTCTTCAAGATCCCAGCAGACCAGTTGGGAGACACCCAGTCTCATGGGACTGAGCAGCTAACTAGATTCTTGGACTTTCCAACCATAACTAGCTGTTGTTGGACTGCAGCCTGTAAATCATTTTAATAAATTCATGTATATATATATATATATATATATATATATATAGAGAGAGAGAGAGAGAGAGACAGAGAGAGAGAGAGACAGAGACAGAGAGAGAGACAGAGAGAGACAGAGAGAGAGAGGGAGAGAGACAGAGAGAGAGTGACAGAGAGAGAGAGACAGAGAGAGAGAGAGAAAGACAGAGAGAGACAGAGGCAGAGAGAGAGAGAGACAGAGACAGAGAGAGAGACAGAGACAGAGAGAGAGAGAGACAGAGATTCATTCCATAAGTTCTGTGGCTCTAGAGAACCCTGACTAATACAAATAGCAAGGATATGTTACAATCAGTGAAATACCAAAATACTGTAGAATATCTGAACAATGTGTGGCTTCACAGATATTGAAAATAACAACATAGGAGAGAACATAATGATGTGAATAAAAGTTCCCAAAAAGAAGCGTATCTTCAAGGATCCTTCTGCAAGGATGATTAACTGACTAGAACATCAATGACTGTGGAGAGGTTGGAATGGGGCAGGTCTAGAGGCTAATTACAATTTATCTAAGGCTAGCTATAGCCCCCTAATAGCCATTCCTCTCCCATCTCTATAACTGACAGATAAAAACCTTTTATATTATATTAATTTAACAAAATCTTTGTTTCCACTAATGCTGCCTGGAAGGTCCAGCATCCAGGCAGCCCCCAGGGTATGCAAAAAAAAAAAAAAATCCATGAATGCAGTGAGGGCTAGACTTTTTCTATGTGGGGGGTATTAAAAGAGGAAACAAACACTTTCTGATGGTAATTTTCTCTTTTACTTCATCTTGAAAAACCTCTTTCTAAAGATCTGTCTCCACACCGCACATATTTTTCTTCTACACTTCTCTCTTTTCACATCTCTTCTCTACATGGCTACACATTTTTTCCACAGCTTTCCCCAACATATCTCTTTTCTATACACACTTCTCTCCACTCTGCTACATTTCTTCACACACTACTCCATCATTCACTCACTCTACTCACTCACTTTCTCACTCACTCACTCTCCTCTACACATACATTTCTGCCCTACATATACATCTCTGTCTCTGCAGCAAAAACTCTGGACAAATATGAGTTATATTTCAGGGTCACAAAGCATTTCTTGAGTAAACAATAAGAGACAGAGCTATTCTGATACATGTAAGAAATCACACAGTTTCTCTCAGACTTAGAATGTTACACTGACTGTCCAGTAAGTAAGCAAGCATACAGCTCTAAGTGGTCAGCACTCCCTGACAGAGAGTGACATTGAAATTCAGGACTTAAACAATAAACCGTTAGTTGGCTGAACCTTGAGTCTTGTATCATAAACTGAGACTGGGTGTACATGCAGAAAGTCAGTTGCTGAAAGCATTATGTCTACTAAAGTTGCTTTGTGACTGACTTTGGTTCAACAAACAGACACTTGGGAATTTGTCCTTATACAGTTTTGGATTTGAAAAAGCTGTCTTTGTAACTGAGAATACTGTCATTTTCCTATGTCAGTCTGAGTTATGAAAAATATCCTAGTACTATTTCTATTCATCAAAATTATTGTTTAAGAAGAAATCATCTTTCTGACCATCCACAGATATATGTGTGACCAGTAGATGAAATATGTTCACAAGATAAACACACAAGCCATGGGGAAAATACCCACAGCTGATTTTAAGGGAAAAATATAGTGGCACATGAGAAAATTTTCAGACAGAAGCCACTGGTTTTCAGAGTCTGTGGTCCCATAAGCCTTGCTAATGAGATTCCTCCATCAAAGAGTTATTCATTTAGTGGGTTAACACCTGAATTTTTAATTTCCATCTGTTGTATATTCTCAATAGCCACTGGCATTCCACCAACCAAAAAGGCTAAGAGTACCATCAGTTTAAATCCTGTCCGAGGCCTACAGCAGAAGTCATCACGTCCCACCCTTTACCCCACTCTCAATTTACTTTAACTTGCTTACTTCTTGTTCCACCAGAAAGTTTTAAAAGTGCCTTGATTTTAGTCTGTTTTGTTACTAGAAAAATTTTATCAAACTGTTACCACATTAGAATGTGGAATTTGAGGTAACTTAAATCTATGTTTCCAGGCCATAGTCACTCAGATTTTGCCCCTAAATAAACTATGTCTTATCCATTTTGAGATGAGGGCTATGTTTTTATGTCAACATGAAGACTCAAGGAGATTGAACTCTGTGATTATGCTTGTGTTCAGTTGGAACTTCCAACTCACCCTTGCATGATCTGGAAAACTCCATTCCTATCTCTTTCTCTCTCCAAACCCTACCTGTTCAGAGAGTCTCCAAACAACGGAAAGGCATGAAAAGCCCAGTTCTGAATTCTTGATGGCTACTACAGCTTCCTCCCCTGAAGTTGCCAGCTGCCCAAGTCCCCACCCAAAGTGTACAGCTTTTGACTGTATTTGGACACAAACCCAGCTTTTGGCAGACACATTATCACCCCTTACCTACAACCTGTAAAGTCTTTCTGCTTTAGTTTGGGGATGCAGCTTCTCTGGCCTCAATCTCTGGGACTGAACCTTGACTGGGAGTTGCTTTGCTCAAATAATCCTGTCATTATACTTTTTTAATTTGGCTTGATCTGGCTTGCTGTGTCAATGGAGAAACTTATTATTGGGGGGGCAGAAAACCTATTAGCTTGATTTTTTTTAAAAAAGATTCTAATGCAATGTGTGCAATAAAATCTTTAGAAAATTTTCCTTTTTTCACTTATTTCTATTGCTGTTGTTTTGAGACAGTCTCACTCTGTAACTCAGGCTGACTTTGAACAATCCTTTTGTTTATGTAAACTGGGTAGAAACTTTCCACTGTGCCTGCTTTCAGGTACCCACACTCCTGTTAGTAACCACTTACCCATGCTCAGTGAACTCATTGGTTCCCCAGGGTGCACTCCCTGTGAAACCAAACTTTGACTTGTCATTGGGACCTTATGAAGAGGGAAGAGGCATTGCTTGGTACTACTACCTCAGGGAGAAAATTCCCATAACAGATGATAAGTTTATTTGTTAATGTTATTGTGTCTCAGTATTAAGAAAGCGTACTCATAAATGAGAGAAAATATTAGAAAAATGTAAATATGGAAATTGTTTTAGTAAAGAAGGCCTTATATAAATGAAAATGGTTGAATGTTTCCAAAGTGGAAAAGACTAGACAGCTTTTGCAAGTTATGAAGGTCTGAGTAAGATATTTAAAGTACATAGAGGATGAGACTTAAAGTTTGCAAACCCAAAGATTAACAATTACAAGGACTGACTAAAATGTATGTCTAATCAAAGTTTATTTGGGAATTTCTGGCTATTTAAATAGTATAAAGTAGTTAAAAGTACCAGACTGCTGTGATGGATCTTCTGGGTGTTTAATAGCCATGCTTGAAGTCTATTCTAATATGGTCAGAGGAACTAAAAGGAAGAATATTTTCCCTTCACCCTCCAAGGTTGATGAGGTCCCAGGAGACTGTGAACCATCTCTAGGAATACTCTGTAACTGTGGGAAGTCACCTATTCAGGAAGGCCATGGAGATCCCACTCAATGAATTTTAACCACAGTCCAGTCTATAAGGAGGAGGGTCAACACAGGGGAAAGATTCCCTCTATGCTTCCAAAGGAAGCACAGTCAAGCTAAGCAAATCCTTTGCCTTATTCTCACATAGGCAATTAGTAAGGAAAGGCTCACAGAGTCAGAGATTCCTCTCAAGCCCATGTAACTCCTGAGGACTAGATTCTCAACTGGCCTTGACAATATAAAATGAAAATTTTATTTTGGTCTCTGCATGATGTTAAACACTCAGCAAGAAAGTATAATCAAATATTAGGGATTGATAATGATCCAAGGGCCCACACTCCCAAACATTAGACACAAGTCTACATGAGATGTTATTTAGATAACTATGTCTTACTAATATTTTCTTCTTGATAAAAGATGTTGCCAATATATAAGACTTTAGACCTTAGCTCATTGAAGCACCTGTCCACAGCCAAGGAAGACAGGACCACTACTGTTTTAGCATAAAAATTAAATGACGGCTAAATATCTCTTCTCTATCTAGAAGCCATATGGGAAGGAAATTGTGCTCATTGACTTTTAGCTAATCCAACAGCTATGAAAGGTCATGAAAGCCAATGTGGGTTCATCACTCTGGAGATGAACCTTAGAGGCCGAAGAAAAATGAAGGGTCTTGTGAGCACATCCAGAGATTCTAATGGATTTTGGTAAGGACATTATAAAATCCTTTCTAGACACCAGTAAGGACTTCCTCTCCCCACTACATCCAGCAAGTGAAGTCTGCCTTAGTTATGGTTTCTATTGCTGTCAAGATACACCATGGCTATGGCAACTCTTATAATGGAAAACATTTAATTGGGCAGCTTACAGCTCAGTTCAGAGGTTAGTCCATTATCATCATGGTGGGACATGGCAGTGTGCAGGTAGACATGGTGCTGGCGAAGGAGCTGAAAATTCTATATATTTAATCCTCAGGCAACAGGAAGTGAACTGAGACACTGGGCATGGCTTGAACATAACTGAGACTTCAAAACCTACCTCCACAGTGACACATTTCCTCCAACAAAGCCACATCTCCTAATAGTGCCAATCCCAATGAGCTTATGGGGGCCAATTACATTCAAACTGCCAGAGTCTTTTAGATAGGCCCTCTGGAAGGGTACCCCAATACTGCCACACCCAACATCCCAAATTCAGCTTGAAGAAGCCAGATCAGTTATCACCCTGATAGACCCCAGACTCAGGGCACTATTCTTTCAGGTGGGCGTCCCAGAAACCTGGTCTCCAGACTAGTTGATGCAATCATAAGAGGCTTTATGTAATCATTTGCGC
This sequence comes from Peromyscus eremicus, assembly GCF_949786415.1. Taxonomy (NCBI): domain Eukaryota; kingdom Metazoa; phylum Chordata; class Mammalia; order Rodentia; family Cricetidae; genus Peromyscus; species Peromyscus eremicus. The sequence continues at coordinate 34,884,397 of NC_081421.1, forward strand.
AAACGGGCCCCCTCTACTATTCAGTGAGAGGAGCCCCGAACAATAATTGCAGGCATCTTTTAAAGGCAAAAACCACAAAGTTAGCATAGCATTCGGGACAATACATAATTGGCTAGTTTAAAGATCAGCATCGGGGAGGGGGAGTACAGCTATGGGGACTTTCCATGGGGGCTGCTTTTCTTCCTTGAATAGCCACAGGATGTTCTGCTAGACCCAGACAATGTCACAAGGTTATTCTGCTGATGCCACAAGAAATATGACAAGAATATTTCTGCTGAGGCTAACAGTTTAGGGACCTGGTTTGGGGGCCTGAGGCTGGTACTCGTTCCTCTTTCTCATGTTTAATTCTTTCAACCCCAATTTCATAACAGCAGCTAGGGTTACATCTTCAGAAGAAGGAGGGATGATAACAGACCATACAAATTAATTAGGCAGTTTAGGGTAAAAAGACCCTAATGAAATGTAACCAGTTTCTTTCTTGATTAAAAGAAATGTCCTTGGGACTGAGCAGTTTCCTCCTTTCTGGTGGCTAAAGATGTCAGAAGTATTTTGGAAGCTCCTCTCTCTAATCTGGTTCCTCTGGCTTTTAGGGTCTTTAGGGAAATGGGGATATTAAAGTAGCAAGGAAGCCTCCTCCTAAGACGAAATGCCTCCTGGTCAAGAGAACAGAATCTTATTTCCCGGAGGATTCTATGGAACCTTGCATAGGACTCGGGTTTCCCCTTCCCTGTGGGTTCTCTCAGCCCTCTATTCTAGCCCACCCCATTCCTTTGTATCAGCCATACTTAGAAGCACTCTATCTGTGTCTCCCAGTGGCCCCATCCCTATACTCAGATCATTATCTCTTAGGAGCTTCCTCTTACAGTAGAGGGAAACTAATACAGAGATCCACAGCTAGAAATTGTGCAGAGAGAGAGAGAGAGTGATAGACTTTGGAACCCTTAGTCCTAAATGGCATGTCTTCATCAAACCCCTCCTTGTGGGGCTCAGAGAGCTACACTAAAGAGAAAGTAAAGACTGTAAAAGGTAAATGGGATGGATGACACTAAAGAAATAGTGTCTTGCAGACAGAAGGGGGCTGATGTTCACACAAACTTACAGAGAGAGTGGCAGCTGTTAATCCCAAAGACCAAAGATCCAAATCATTATGGCTAGATTAATTAAAGCAAGCTTTTTTCTTTGTGTACATGGGCTGCTTCCCTCTAAGGTGGGCTTGAAAGGTCAGTATCGGATGTGAGGAAGACAAGGCTTTTACAGCTCAGGGATAGGGGGTTTCCAAATGTGGGATTTGGTGGCAAAATAGGCGTGGTTACAGGCACAGAACAACAGCATAACAAGTTAGTCACAACAACCTCCTGAAACAAAGACATATTTGCAAGGGGGTCATGATAACAGTAGTCATAACAAAGTAGCCAGAACAACCCTTTGAAACAAAGGTAGGGTTGCAAGATGGTTATTAATTTTTGAAACAAAGACATGATTGCCATTACTTCAACAGGCAGTGAAGAACCATTTGTAGTTAAGGATACAGGTAGTGCATAGCCCAGTCCTTGAGAAACAGAGGTTTAATCATTAACAGGAACGAACCTAGTTTGTCTTTACTGTAAGATGGTTTTTAAGCCTAGGATGGAGGCAGGCTGGTTCTTCACAGCTTTCACAGGACCTACACAGGTTCAAGCCATATGGGGTCTGTTTGTGGCTCTGCTTCTTCCTCAGATCATTAGCTGCCTTGGTCCATGAGGGTGGAGGGAGCAAAAGTGGGGAACAGGATTAGGATCACTGTGGGTACAGTGGAGACAGCCCTCTGGGAGACAGACTTCAGTGAATCAGCTCAACTTTATTCCATAGTATAAGGAATATATAGGGTTGGGGAGCCTGGGGACAACTCCTAATTTGCATTAAATGGCACAGTCCTATTATAAGGCTCCTAGCACAAGTCTTAGTTATCATGTGTGCAACAAGGGAGCCTTCTAGGAAGAATCTATGCCAAGGGTCAAGCTACAGATAAATCAGGCATATGGCTTAGAGACAGTTTTCAGGTAAGATCAAGACCTCCAGGCCCAGAGAGGGTAGATAGAGAGCAGAAAATTTCACTGGAGAGGGTAGGAGTATCCATGTTTCTAAGCTTTTGGAAAAAGCTGCCAGATCATGACAGACTGCAACCTCTGACCAACTAGCAATGCCTTCCAACATCTGTTGTGGGATAGTTATACACTGTGTGAAGATGTGTTGCTGTGATTGGTATAATAAAAAGCTGAATGGCCAATATCTAGGCAGGAGAGATAGGCAGAACTTCCAGGAAAAAGAGAGGAACTAGAGATGATGCTAGGTGCATGAGTGAGATGTCAACGAGACATGGAGGGAGTCAGACATTCAGAAAGAAAGAAAGGCAAAAAGCCACAAGGCAAAACATAGATTAATACAAATGGGTTAATTTAAGTTATAAGAGCTAGTGGGACAAGTCTAAGCTAAGGCCAAGCATTCATAATTAATAATAAGTCTCTGTGTTGTTATTTGGGACTGGCAGTAGAAAAGAAAGTCTGTCTGTCTACACAAGGCACCCAACGTGGGAGCTCTAATATCCAAACATAGGGTCTGAGAAAGCTTAGAAAAGTTCTAGACAAGGAGCTGGATGTGGCTTCCTAGTCTTACAGTCTCTCAGGCAGGCTGGTGTTTGCCAGCATACAGAGATGCAGCTACCAGCTGCTGCCTGCAAGCTGGAGCCAACCATCAGTGCCATGCACCAGCACCCAACTCTACACTGAGCTACGAGGTGGCTAACATGATAGTTTAAGATTTGTCTCATGTGGTCGGAGAATGCTGCAGGCACTTAATAAAAAGTGAAGGTCCAGACATGGGAAACTTCTAAAAAGGTACAGTATGTTTTAAAATGTGCTTAGATGCTAAAGAAATAAAAGAAAATGAGTATAGACAGTCATAAAAAACAAACAGTTTATAAATAATAAAGTCTTTAAAGAGAAAGTAAAGAAATATTAAAAGAATAAGCCATGTAAAGATGGGAAATATACAGCATGTTTGGATCCTGAATGGTGCTTTGTTGACTTTGAATTTTTAAATACTAATGTACAAAAAACAATAGTTGCTGAGAAACATTGGATTATGAAAGCTGCTAAATTAAACCAACCTCTATACTTTAAGAATGTCTTAACTTCAAAATGGAAGTCAAAAATATGTTGCAATGGGGGAAGGTTATGCCTTTGTTTCCTCAGGAAACAAAAAGTTATGGTTCTCTTCAAAATTAATGAAGATCAGATTTGATTTGGGGAGACCTCCTGAAAATCTCGGCTATAGACATGAAAAAAGAAACCAAGGAAGACTACAGGACAGGTGAGGTATATGCTGATTCCTCTACGACAGGAATAGCTCTGAGACTGGATGAGACATGATAATTCTTTTTTTTGTTGTTGTTTTGTTTTGTTTTTTGTTTTTTGTTTTTCGAGACAGGGTTTCTCTGTGTAGCTTTACGCCTTTCCTGGAACTCACTTGGTAGCCCAGGCTGGCCTTGAACTCACAGAGATCCGCCTGGCTCTGCCTCCCGAGTGCTGGGATTAAAGGCGTGCGCCACCACCGCCCAGCTGAGACATGATAATTCTTGTTGGCTACAGAGTCTTCTGACTTATTATTACATGCCATCCTTTCATACGGCATGGATAGAGATAGAGGTTTATATTACAGTTTCATCATACAGTATATATATATATATATATATATATATATATATATATATATATATATTCCAAGATGGGACAGAAAAACGAAGATATCTAGCATCTTAATGAGTTTGAAGAAAAGTGTTAAAAAGAAAAAAGAGATCTATAAGAAATATCAAATATGAGTCTTATCTATCAAGTACTCTAAGATTTGTGTTTAGGACGAGGAATTAAGATCTTTTTTTTTCTTTTTCTTTTTCTTTTTTTTTTCTTTTTTCTTTTTTTTTTTTTGTCTCCCCTACTCTATAAGACTAGCAAATGTTTTAATCCTCCCCACCCAGTAAAACCCTTGTTTACACAAAGGCCCACTGCTCTACTCTAGGAATTTGATGGCCTGGAGCAGTAGTCCTTTTCTCCTTGGAGTAGTAACTCTTTTCTCCTTTTTCCATTTCCTGAGCACCACTTCTTTTCAGACAAGCCATGAATAATCAGAGGTGATTCAAGAGCAAGATTTTGATATCTAATTGGTTTTTAGAGCAACAAGAAACAAAGCCTTGGGGCTGGAGAGATGACTCAGTAGGTAAAAGCACTAGCTACTCTTCCAGAGGACCCAGGTTCAATTTCCAGCACGGCAGCTTACAACTGTAACTCCAGTCCCAGGGGATCTGACACCTTCTTCTGTGGGCATTTGGTACACACATGGTGCGCAGACTTACATGCAGACAAAATATCCACATACATAAAATAAATTTAAAAAGAAAGAAAAAGAAAAAAGAATGTCTTGGGTTCCCAGAGCTAGGAGGACTACCAGGCAACATCAGGCTGTATAGAGATTGCCCAAAATGGTTTCTCCTAGAACAATAAAAACCACCATGGGAAGAGTAGCCCAGACTGTTAGCAGTCAGTAGTTCAAAGCCAACCTGCACAGGAGGAAAATGAACAGTCAGTTTACAGACATGTTTTACTTGTGATAAACAAATTATGTATGTTCTGTCATCTGGAAGCCCCCCCACACACACACACACTTGACAACACAGAAACAAAAGTAAGAATTCTAAATAAAGCTGAATGAACATATTTCTCTGGGGTTTCCAAATGTAGCTCATTTAGTTTTCATAACAACCGAGGAGATGACTGAAACAGCTCTTCTCCCAAATCCATGTTTCATGACCTGTAACAGACTGAAGACATAGGAACTGTGGGTGTACATTACACACCCCTTTCCACTCTGGCAATATCATATCTCACAATCCTTTTTCTCTTTTCTCTCTTTCTTCTTTGTCTCCACAACTGACAGCAAATGTCTCCAACTGGTGACTTAATAAAGGAACCTGGGTATTTGAAGAGAGCTACACAGAAGAGGTATTATCTGTGCGCACGTTTGGAAGGAACTAATGAATCCTCAGAGTTCCAGCCAGGCATGAATAATCTAGAAGTCATTTTTTCAGTCCTAACAAATAGAAATTTGACCATTTGGTTTTGGTGAAGTTTTTTGTTTGTTTGTTCGTATCACTAAGGTGAGGTCAATGAAAAAAAATTTGATAAGCTTTATTTCACCAAAATTTAAAGTGTCTAAATATTGGGGAGTATAGGTGTGCTTAGTATGACTTCAATATTACATATGTATTGAAACATCTTATTGCATGCATTAGTTGCTTTTCTCACTGTTCTGATGAAATATTTGACAAGGATCAACTTAAGGAGAGAAGTGTACAGAGGGATGCAGTTCATCGTGGTGGGGAGGCACGGCGGCAAGAGCACGCGGCCACTGATCAGCGTGTTTGCGTCATGAAGCAGAGAGCAGACAGAAAGGGAATCTGTGCCGTAAAACCCCAAGGCCTGCCCCCAGCGACCCACTTCCTTCAGCAAGTCTACACCTCTAAAAACTTCACAACCTTCCAGAACAGCATGACGGGCTGGGACCAATATCCAAAACATGAGCCTGTGGGGAACATCTCACATTCAAGCCACAGCAGTACTCCATAAGTTCATGCAATTTTTTGTTTTATATGTCCACTCAAAAATAAATTTAGTTGAAAGTTTGAATAGAAGCATCTGTCCCTACCCCCCCCCCCCTTTCATGCTAACCGTGCTGAGTAGAATGATGGTCTCTGAGAGATGGCCATATCCTTATCCTCAGTCTGGATAAATCTGGTAAGAGTAAATAATAATAATAAAAAATCTGCTATGGCCAGGTGTGATGATGCATGCCTTTAACCCCAGCACTTGGACACTTGGAAGGCAGAATTACACATATCTCTTTGAGTTCAAGGCCAGCCTGGTCTACACTGTGAATTCTAGGACAGTCAATGCTATATAGTGAGAACCTGTCCCAAAACAAACAGATAAAACAACAACAATAATAGAATTTTAGATATATGAAAGCATCATCAAGAGTAAGATTATAGCCACAGACTGGAGAAAATATTTGCAAAAGGCATATCAAGTACAAGATGGCATCTAGGTTGATGTGGTAGTACACACTTGTAATCCCAGACCCTGGAAGGTGTTAAAACCAGTCAAGGCTGAAAACTGAGTTCAGCTTCATGTGGACTACAAAGGAAGTCTCAAAAAAATAAATAGTACCATTATCCAAGAATACAAAGACTCTAAAACCTTAGACAAGCCGCACCAATTAAATCATGTATAAGGGTTATAACAGACAGATGCCAAAGGATAAATAGAGATACATGTATATTCTAAGCATCTGGACACATATGAAAAGATATTCCACACTATATGTCATCAGGGAAGTGCAAACTGAGATACCAATGAGATACAGCCTATTACATATGTAACTATTAGAATGACTCAAATTCAGAACAAGGACAATATCAAATGTTGACAAGGTACGAAGCAACAGTCAGGCTCATTCATTTCAGATGAAAATGCAACATGATATAGCCACTTTGGAGGACAGTTTGGAACATTCTTACAATGTAAACATTTTCTTAACATATGTCTAGGAATTATAATTCTTGTTATTTACTCAAAGGAATTGAAGACTTATGTCCACATAAATTTGCACGTAGGTGCTTATTGCTGTTGGGGGCACAAAGGTCCTTGCACCCACAGATCACTACGGAAACCAGTAGTGTAAAACACACAGGGGTCTCTTCTCAATTGGAGGAGATAAAATACTTGTTTTCCCTCCAAGAAGGCTGAGAGTGGATTTTGTTAGTGACCTTTTTGACATCCATGGAGGCAGACCTCACTCACCTTTTGCTATAGAGGCAGACTTCACCCAATTCCCCAGAATGATTATCTCAGACTCTTCTCTCCCTGGACCATTACCCATCCTTAGGGGAGATGTCACATGTACTTTATGGTGTGTTGACCTCTATGCTATCAGTCAGAGACCATACTAGATTCTAGACCTTTTAGCTATAGAAGCCTCCCTCACGGTCACATGTATTGTGTAAAGGAGTTTCCATGTAGTCACACCTTAAGCTTTATTGTGCATCTGAAATTGGAATGACTGTTGCCTGGAAACCTTTTCCCAAACTGCACTGTGTTTTCAATAAGCTGACAATGAACAGCCTAGCATTAGACTCCCCGAAGAAGTCTGATCCATGTTGACAAAGTCAATCTGATTGGGGTTTTTATTCTCATCTCTTCTGGGGGTTCACTTCCCTGTCTGACACCTGCAGGGGGTCCTCATACTGCAGCTTTGTTCATCATTGCCAAAACTTTGAAATGACAACAATGCCATTTTAGCACATAAATAGATTAACTGTGGTACATCTAGATGACGGACTATCATTCAGTGCTGAAGGGATGTAAGCTCTCACACGTGGAAACATGCAGAGGAATCTTAAGTACCCACGTGAACTAAGTCTGTCTTTCACTGAATAGTATATGATTCCCACTGTAGGACATTCGAGAAAATACAAAACTATCAAGTATCTAAAAGAATGGCCTCGGGAGTTAGGGAGGAGGAAGAGATGACTGGGTGGAACCAGACTATCTAGGGACATGAAACTACTCAGTGTGATACTATAGTGTTGGGTACATGTACATTATAATTGTCTGGATAAATGTAAAAGGACAACAGCATGAATTAGCCCAATGTAAACTATGAACTCTGGTTATAGTGATATATTACTGTGGGTTCATCATTTGTAATGAATATACCTTTCTGGTGGGATATGTTGATGATAGAGGGCAGGGTGCAACTATGCCTTTGGGTGGGGGGGCAGAGATCTTGTGCAATATCCTTAAATATGCTTCTCCAGTTTACTAGGAACTTAAAATTGCTCTTAAAAGTCAAGTCTTTTAGAGGTTCAGCAGTTAAAAACACATACTACCCTTGCAGAGGGCCAAGTTAGGTTCACAGCACCCATGTTGGGCAGCTCATAACTGCCAATAACTTCAGTTCCAAGGGATCCAATACCCTTTTCTACCTCCAAGGGTTTTGTACTCTCATACACCAATCCCCTGTACCCCCATGTGTACACATAATTAAAAATAAAATCTTTTTAAGTAGCAAAGTCTTTTTAAAAGGGAGGGACTTTACTATGTTTAGCCATCAAGAAGCCAGCCTATTTGTCACAGCAGCACAGCCTGTTCTACCCTAGACCTCATTAGATATCATCCTAATATCATATTATTTCTCCCACTGTATCAGTTACTTTTCTGTTGCTATGATAAAATACTATGATTGTGGTGGTTTGAATAAAATGCCACTCCCCCATAGGCTCATAGGGAGTGGCACTATTACTATTGTCTCTTTGGAGTAGGTGTGGTCTTGTTAGAGGAAGTATGTCACTGTGGGAGCAGGCTTTGGGGTCTCATATATGCTCAAGCTATGCCCAGTATGGCATGCAGTCTCTTTCTGCTGCCTGTGGATCAAGATGTAGAATTCTCAGCTCCTTCTCCAGCACCATGTCTACCTGTGTGCTGCCATGCTTCCCACCATGATGACAATGGACTAAACCTCTGAAACTGTAAGCCATCCCCAATTAAATGTTTTCCTTTATAAGAGTTGCCATGGTCATGGGGTCTCTTCACAGCAATAAAACTCTAACTAAGGCAATGATCAAAAGCAACTTATAGAGGAAATAGCTTATTTTGACTTATAGTTCCAGAATGGTAGGAAAATCATGAAACAGGCACTGGAGCAGGAGCTGAGAGATCACATCTTCATCCACATGCAAGAAGCAGACAGAGTGACCTGGAAATAGGACAAGGCTCTGAACTCTCGAAGTCTTTCCCCAGTGATGTGTCCTCCAGTTAAGTCAGACCTCCTAAAGGCTCCATAACTGCCCCCAAAGCACCACACACCATGGGACAAGTGTTTAAATGCATAAGCCTATAGAGTTTATTTCTCATGCAAACTACTAGATCTTAAAAATACAGCACGTTTTCTAAAATAGCAGATCTGTAAACTAGCAATCAAGGTAGGATTGAGACTAAATAGTCTCTTCTCAGTCTAATCAACGAAGGTTCAACCTTCCATACAGTATTATACTTGTTTTTCTAGGTTCCTAGGTAGGAAGGTAATAATACTTTTACTATACACTCATTTTTTTTTGTTATTGTCAGATATATCTATGAGCTAATCAGGTAGATACTAAAGTTCAAATTTTTTACAAATCACTCGAGGTGCTGGCTTCAAAGTGCCAGTTCCAAAACTCAGACAAGGAAACATGTTCATAATCCTGGCACTTGGGAGGCTTAAATAGCAGGATCTTGGGTTTCAGGCCCTCCTGAGCTGCATGGGGTTGACCCTGGTTCAGAAAGGGTGATGCCAGTCCCAGGATCCAATTCCCAAAGATTCTGATCCAGAAGCTCCCATTCTGCTCCTGTAAGAAACAGATAAAGAGGTTGCATTTAAAATATTTATTTGTTATTTATTTTGGAGACATGGTCCCTTTATGTAACCTAGCCTAGCTAGGATCTCATGACCCTCCTGCCTCAGTCCTCTTGAGTGGTGGAATCACAGGTGTGATGTGTGTTTTTAACAAGCACTAAAATGTAAGCATGTGCTTGTAATTGTACGTAGTAGCTTACCTCAGTGGTAGAAAGATACTATCTTTCCTTTCTGACTACCCTGCCCATAACTTCCTAATGCTTTGAAAAATTTCCCTTCCCATTTGGGTCACCACTTGTCTTAGGTAGGGTTTCTAGTACTATGAAGAGACACTGTGACCATGGCAATTCTTATAAAGAAAAGCATTTAATTGGGGCTTGTTTACAGTTTCAGAGGTTCAGTCCATTATCATCATGGTGGGAAGCATGATGGCATGCAAGCAGACATGGTACTGGAAGGAGCTGAGACATTGACACACTTCCTCCAATAACACCACACCTACTCCAACAAGGCCACAACTTCTAATAGTGTCACTCCCTATGGGCTTATGGGGGCCATTTTTACTCAAACCACCACACCATCCATTCTAGAACCTGAAAATGTATGTCTTTTCCCAGATCTCAGAGGGAAATGGTGTCTGTTCCCTCTTTTAGACACTCCCATCTCAGACTGGGGATCAATGATAGGTAAGGATAGGATAGCTGAGAGGTACCATATGGTACCAAGTAGCCCCCTTAGTGATTATGAGGTATGACCTTGTTGGAGGAAGTGTGTCACTAGAGGTAGACTTTGAGGTTTCAAAAGTCCAAGCTAGGCCCAGTGGCTTTCTCTTCCCACTGCCTGTGGATCTGGATATAGAACTCTCAGCTACTTCTTTAGCACCGTGTCTGCCTGCATATCACCACACTCACCACCATACTAATATTAGACTAAACCTCTGAAACTGTAAACAAGCCCCAATTAAATGCTTTTCTTTATAAGAATTGCCATGGTCCATCTCTTCACAGCAATAGAACACTGACCAAGACATACCATATGATGAAGCTTGTGCCTGGTGGTGCAGGTAATAGTTTTGGCAGCCCCCTCACCAGTAAATTCCTATGGTGGAAGTTACTGTCTTTCTTTAGAGCAGTAACCTCCAAGTTCAGATCGTCTCTTTTCTTACTTTGAGCCACCCAAACCTACAATGAGTGACATTTCATCTTAAATGCATCTGATTGGACAGTTTGCTGTGGCCTGCTTTTAAGGCCTCTGGCTGCAAAGGGATTGTGATTTTATGAAACTACAGAACACAGGCATAGTCCCCCACCATCTAAAACTGAAGTTTTCAAACTTGACTCAATCAGCTATGAACGCATCTACTCTATAGCTAGGCTTTAAACCCACCTCCTCCTCTCTGTCCACTTTGTTCAGACCTTGCCGAGCCCTCCAATAGTCCTGGAGGTTTACCAGGACTCCCGTCTTACTGTAACTGTCTTCTGCATCTCTCCATTCTGCTGAGGGAAACCTGAAGAAGCTCCCTGGAAACAAGACAACCCCCTGAGCACTATTTAGTGCTGAAAAGGCTCTACCCACTGTAATGAGCTTGGAGAGGAATTTCAAGAAGTCACTTGTTGGAGATTCTTCCCTGTGTCTTGACATTTATTTTTATGCTGGTGTACAAAATAATAGGGTTCCATTGTGACATTTTTTGTACATAGATACCATTTTACTTTACTTATATTTGCCACTCTCTCCTCATCCCCCCATTTTCCTACTCTTAAAATAGGCCTTTTTTGCTTTCATGTCATATATATATATATATATATATATATATATATATATATATATGGCACACGTATTTATATGCAGATTCTGCATATGAGAAAACACATGATATTTTGGCTTCTCCCATTATTCTCTTTCTCTCTTTCTTTGGATCTCTTCCTGACACATCATAGTTAGTCCTCCTATTTTCTTATGACAAATGTTCTGTTGTTTTTGTTTTTGTTTTCCTTATCCATACTCTCTTCTTCTCCATATCACACAGAAGCAGCTCCCAATCTTCCTCACCCAAAACTCCAGGCTTTGGTTTTGCATATCCCAAAAATGAATGGAACCATGACCTCTCTCATTCTTCTGCTGCTTCTCGGTGTCTTGCAAAAATAGTGATGGGTTTTTGCAGAGAAACCCAGAGCCTTCAAATAGCCTTGACATGCTGCTCATGAGAGTAGGAGTGAGAATGACCACACCCCTGCCCCAAATCTTTATTTCAGAGATGCGTAGAAGAGTCAGGATACAGAAGCCCAATCAAACCTTGGGACAAACTCTTGATTGTGGAAAAAGTATCAGGTTCTTTGCTCTTATTTGATAATTATATTAATAGTTTGGCCTTCATCCTGCCTCTGGCACAAACTTAATTTGGTCAGTTCTGGATTTCCCTTAGCCTGTGAGTTTGTACCTAAAGCAGAGCAGGCTGCTGATATGCCATGGCTTAGGGAAGGGGCATCTTGATGCTGGTGACTGTCAGCAGTAGTGAGAGACCCACTGTCTTAGTCAGTGTTCTTGCTGTGAAGAGATACCATGACCAAGGCAACTCTCATAAAAGAAAGCACTCGATTTGGGGCTTGCTTACAGTCTCAGAGGGTCAGTCATGGCATGGAGCATGGTGCCACCCACAACGCTGGAGCAGTAGTTGAGAACTACAACTTGATCCTCAGGCAGAGAGTGAAAACTGGGCCTGGAGTGGGCTTTAGAAACCTCAAAGCCCACTCCCAGCAGCACGCTTCCTCTAACATGGTCCTATTCTTTCTAAACAGTTCACCAACTGGGGACTAAGCATGCAAATATTATGAGCCTATTGGAGTCATTCTTGTTCAAACCGCCATACCCATGTAGCCTGAGTTCTTCTCATAGACTTCTCAGGGGAAGCTGGGGTCTTGACATACACCACAGAAAAAAGTCATGTTGACATGACATGTCAGTGTGAATCCAGGTGGGGGTTCATTAAGCAAAAGACAGTATATGCTCAGGTTTAAGGCAGAGACATGCCCAAATCTCTCAACAATAGCCTATGTGTGTGCATATATATGATTTTGTGGCATTTTGAAGTCACAGTGTTCAAGAATGTCACCTATGTCAGAGTAAAAGACGCTTGGTATACCTTTTTTCTGAAGGAGTTTTTGTTATAAATGTGATTATAAGGGAGTTTATGTGGTGTTGTGTTCAAATGAGGCAGGAAAGCTAAAAAGACCAAAAGGGGGGGGGAGTCACAAAAGGCCAGAGGAATTCTTATCTCACAAGGAGTTCTTGAAAACAAATCTTCACCAGGAGGTCATGATGTATGCTTTGTCTAGAAAGAAGGTTCATAACCTTGTGAGTGAGATTTTCTCAGAAGTGTGTGTGTGTGTGTGTGTGTGTGTGTGTGTGTGTGTGTGCGTGTGCATCCTCTGCAGGCCATTTGGTCAGCTGTTTTGAACTTCTTGACTATCAGCTAGCAAGAGATTTAAACTGGATCTTAGGGAACCACCGTTTCTTTCTTTTCCATGCCCTCTTAGCTTTCCATCTTGCTTTCTTGTCTGAGTGGCCACCTACTGGGCAGGAATCTACTAAGATGCACAACTTTCCTCCTCCTCATTGGCCCGCACTGTGCTGTTTCTCACCCCCGTTTCTAACCTCTAGGCCTCCTCAAGTGTGGTTATTTTGCTTCCTTCAACCTCCTTTGAGGTCCACTTCTTGGTACATCTCTCATTGCACTTGGAACTAGGTAGTGATTCTGGAAGGCCACTTCAGGTCATCTTCCCAGACACCCCACATAACTGTCTTCACCTGCTTCTGTTGACTGCCAAGCACGTGGTCCGTCAGACGAGTTCCATTCTTCAGGTCCCACTGGGAAAGCAATAATAGATACTGCTTTGCTTGGATCCATCAAATCCACCTAGACTGCTACCATTGTCCCCATTCCACCTTCAGGATACCGCCTAGGGAAGGCCATGCTCTGGGCACCTCTTCAGGGACCAAGTTTCTATTTCCTGTCTAGTCCTCCGTTCCCATCAGTCCAGAGAGTTTATAAAGCTAGTTAGGAAGGTGGGAAACACTAGCTCGGAGCCATTATGTTTTCTTTGGAATCTCTTGTCCTACATTCTTTCTGGATCCTGCTGTGGGTTGCACATTTAAGACTGAAAAGACCGCTGTTCCTCTCTGTGTGGCTCTTATCCTGTGGCAAAGCGACTCCAGCGTGTTGAAACTTGAGCGAGACAGGTGCCATTGGCAAATGCTGCGGCCTGAGTGGGTAGCCCCAGGGTTAATGTCTTAAAATATTATTCTACCCTTCCGCGGGGAGCTAATACACAATGCTTTGCTGAAAGCCTTTTTTAAAGTAAGTTCCCAAGAACACTTAGCTCCTGTTCGCTCTCCCCATGTAACCAAAGATTAGGTTCTGAAATATGCGAGATTCCTTCGATCCTTTTCATTTATTTAAAGAGCAAATCTTACTTCACCACCATTGCAAACAGGCTGTGCCCTGCTCTAACTTACTCCACATCGTGCGAAACAGCGACCTCTCCGACTGCCTTGCCCTGAGAGACTCCATTTTACAAGCAGCTTTTGACTCCATTTTGAGGCTGGAGGAACACTCTGCACCTGAGGGTGGGCATGTAAACAGCGCCATCTGTCTGCACCACCCACATGACGCAGAGTTACTCTTGGCAACACAAAGGTGCCCCACTACATATTTGAAGGGGCACATGAATGCATTAAAATCATATCAAGAAAACCAGGCCCAAGGACTTATCGGACATACCAGACAAAGGAAAGGCTGTAACTCTTTCACTGGATCCCATAATGAGGTGAGCATCCAGCTTTGTAATAGCAATCACCCTGTGGCCAAGCTTGAGGTCAGAGTCTGTACCCCCCAAGAATCCAGGTTTGCTTAGTATATTTGGAAGGGCTGATGCAGCAGATCCATCTTGGTTTGAAACGGTGTTTTCACAAAGCCTAGGCTGGCCCAAACTTCGTTCCTTTGCTCCAGCTTTCCAAATTCTGGGATTATAGGCCCACACTGCCATACCCAACATGGCTCCGTTTCATTCATTTCTTCTTGACTCTGAACAGCATGCTATGAAGATATTGATGATTAAACATCTGGTGGTTTATTCTCCATTGTAAGCAATGTGGTCATATTGAATAAATCTCTTTCCTATTTTGTTTTGTTTACTATTAATGTGGTTGTTTTAATTGACTTTTCAGGAATAGATTACTGAACCAGGCTCTTTGGGGTACAAGCTGTGACCCCAAGTTCAGTAACAGCCCCACAAACCTGTCATCTCACAATCCACTGTGTGTATCAAGGAATCTATGGGCAGAGAACTCCCAACTCTCCCAGGGCCTTCAGCTTGGCTCCATCCCTGCCAAGGGATGACATGGTTTACTCAAATTGCTGTCTGCCCATATCTCTGTTTGCCGACCTAGACCTTCCGTCCGTTCACCAGCCTGTCCATTATTCTGAACCGTGTCCTGCCCTTTTGCTGCTTCAACTGGACTCAGACCTGTAGCTTTGTTCTGGTCTGTGACCCAATAGCAGTAGCAGCAGCAATGACTCTGCAGAGGCCTCTGGGCTTGTTGGTTATCTCATTCCCACAGACTCGTTTATAGTTCTCTCAGCTTCCAGCCCTGGTTTCACAGGTGTCTTGGAAACATCTTGTCTCTTTAGCCCTTTGTAGTTAGTCTGTAAACTACACACACACACACACACACACACACACACACACACACACACAAATTGTGTGATATGTAATGTGTAATCTGAGAAATAATATTAATATTGAAATAAAAGAACCTGTGTTTGCCTCAGAGACCTGAAAGAAAGTGGGAGTATATGGCAAGTCACTGCCATTGAAACCCCTGTCCCTTATGAAGTTATTACTACTCATTAAATGCTGCCATTGTGGGAGAGGACAGATATGTCCATCTGTATTGCTGACATAGTACACTCGTGGCAATCTCTATGAATTATAGACTTGCGACTTCTGAGCGCAGTTGAGACTGAGTGCAGCTGAGATTGATTGGTGCATGATGGATGGCTTCCTGACGTCCATCCTCACGGTACTTAACAGTGACGACTCTGCTGTATTTAGATTCTAGAGTCATTTCCTGAGCTTAACAGTGACAGGGTGTGCTTATTTAGTCTCACGTGATTCTTTTCATTATTGTTATTAATCATATAGTATTCCATTATACAAATAGACCAAGATTTATTTTGCTGTTTTCTTTTTAATAGGCATTTAGGGTCTTCATAATATTTGGCTATCATGAGAAAAGTTGCTATAAATATTCTTGTGCATATCTTCTAGTAGATAGAAGCTTCAATTCTGGGAATATACTTAGCCGTGGATTGCCGGGTTTGAATGTTTATATATTTAGCATTAGTGTGTACATTAGTTTCGTTTCTTCTTGTGGCAAAAGATCTTATAGACAGCAATTTGCAGTTTGAAGATACAGTCCACTATGGAGGGAAAGGTATGGCAGTGAGAGTAGCTATAGGGGCATGAGGGAGTTGGTCACATTGTACATTCCTGACTGTGGAGTCAGGAAGCAGTGAGATGAATGGTTTTGCTCACTGGCTTTCTGTGTTTTCTCTTTTTATTCAATCTGGGACCTTACTACATAGGATAATATCATCCACGTTCAGAGTGAGTCTTCCCTTCTCCGTTAAACCTTTGTGGAAACACCCTTAATGATAGACCCAGAAATATGCTCTCTAGGCTGATCTCCAAAGTATATGAAGAATTCAAGAAACTAGACATCAAAATATTGAACAATCCAGTTAAAAAATGGGCTAAAGAGCTAAATAGAGAATTCTCAACAGAAGAATATCAAATGGCCAAAAGACATTTAAGGAATTGCTCAACATCTTTAGTCATCAGGGAAATGCAAATCAAGACAACTCTGAGATACCATCTTACACCTGTCAGAATGGCTAACATCAAAAACACTGATAACAGTTTATGTTGAAGAGGATGCAGAGCAAGGAGAACACTCCTCCACTGTTGGTGGAAGTGCAAACTTGTACAGCCATTTTGGAAATCAGTATGGTGGTTTCTCAGAAAATTGAGAATCAATCTACCTCAGGACCCAATGGTACCATTTTTGGGTATATACAAGGGATGTTCAATCGTCAGCTGTGTTCATAGCAGCATTATTTATAATAGCCAGAATCTGGAAACAACCCAGATGCCCCTCAACTGAAGAATGGATAAACAAAATGTGGTACATATACACAATGGAGTACTACTCAGCAGTGAAAAACAATGACATCACGAAATTTGCAGGCAAATGGATGGAACTAGAAAATATCATCCTGAGTGAGGTAACCCAGATTCAGAAAGACAAACATGGTATGTACTCACTCATAAGTGGATATTAGATGTAAAGTAAAGGATAACCAGACTACAACCCACAGCTCCAGAGAAGCTAGCTAACAAGGAGGACCCTAAGTGGGACATACGGATCACCCTGGGAAAGGGAAATAGATGAGATCTCCTGAGTAAACTGGGGATGAGAGGGGCAATAGAGGATAGGGGATGGGAGATGAGAACATAAGGGAACAGGATGGTCAAGCTGGAACAGGGGTAGAGTGGGAGAGCAATGGAAGAGGGAGACATCATGGTAATAGAGAGAAACCAGGTGCTAGGGAAGTTCCCAGGAATCCATAAGGATGACTCCAGTTTAGACTACTAGCAATAGTGGAGAGGGTGCCTGAACTGGCTTACCCAGTAATTAGATCAGTGAATACCCTAAGTGTCATCATAGAGCCTTCATCTAGTAATTGATGGAAATAGATGCAGAGATCCACAGCCGAGCACCAGGCCAAGCTCCAGGAGTCAAGTAGAAGAGAGAGAAGAGGGATTCTATGAGCAAGGGACGTCAAGATCATGATGGGGAACCTACAGAGACAACCAAACCAGACTAGTAGGAACTCATGAACTTTAGATCAACAGCTGTGAAGCTTCCATGGGACTGGACTAGGCCCTCAGCATAAGAGAGACAGTTGTGTAGCTTGGTCTGTTTGAGGGGCCCCTGGCAGTAGGATCAGAATCCATCCCTGGTGCATGAGCTGGCTTTTTTGGAGCCCACTAGCTATAGTGGGACACCTTGCATGGCTTTGATGCCAGGGTAGGGTTTGGGGAGGGGTGAGGTGGGGGGAGGGCTTGAACCTCCCTTAACTGAATATACCAGCCTCTGCTGACTCCCCATGGGAGGCCTTACCTTGTCAGAGGAGGGAATGGGACATGGGGGAGGAGGGAAGAGAGGGGAATATGTGGTTGGTATGTAAAATGAATAAAAAATTTCTTAATTAAAAGAAAAAAAAAGAAATATGCCCTCTAAATGATCCAAATCTAGTCAAGTTGACAATGATGACAATATACAATACAAGACAGTTTCCAAGGACTTATGTGGCTTTGTGTCATCAAAAGCAGTGTATAAACATTTCATTTCCCTAAAACCCTCACTCATGAGGTACAAGTCTTTAAATTTAGCCAATCTGATATATGTAGTCTTATCTCATTGAAAAGACTCAACTTTTGCCTTTATGTTATTACACATTGAGTATGGGTATATATATATATATATATATATATATATATATATATATATATATATATGAATTTAATATATATGGATGTATATATACTCAATATATATGGCCATATTTCTATGCTCTCTAGCATATTTTATTGGTTTATTTGCTGTGGTGATATTGTGTTCCCCAAAATATTGTGTACCCTAATAAACTTATCTGGGGTCAGAGAACAGAACAGCCACTAGATACAGAGGCCAGAAAATGGTGGCACACATGCCTTTAATCCTATCACTTGGGAGGCAGAGATCCATTCGGATCTCTGAGTTCAAGGCCACACTGGAAACAGCCAGGAATGGGGACTCAAGCCTTTAATCCCAGGAAGTGATGGCAGAAAGCAGAAAAGTATATAAAGTGTGAAAATCAGGAACTAGAGCTGATCAAGCTTTTAGGCTTTTAGCAACAGTCAGCTGAGACCCATTTGGATGAGGACACAGAGGCTTCCAGTCTGAGGAAACAGGATCAACTGAGGTATTGGCAAGGTGAGGTAGCTGTGGCTTGTTCTGCTTCTCTGATCTTCTAGCATTCACCCCAATAACTGGCATCAGGTTTGATTTTATTAATAAGACCTGTTAAGATTCATGCTATAATTTGCTATCTATGGCTCAATACCACATTGTCTGAATTATCAGAATTTTGTGATAAATATTGAAATTTGGTTATGTAAATCCACCTGTTATGTGGTTTTCTTCCAGATTATTTTAGACTATGGCTACTGTGTTTTTACATAAAATTAGAAAATTTCAAATAAACCTACAAGGATTTTTACTTTAATTCCATTGGATCTCTAGGCTAATTTGAGAAGACATTGAGTCTTCAAATAAATGATAAGTGTAACTCATTTTAGCAAGGTCATTAGATATCGATTTCTCTACAGAAATAAAATTTTCACTTCATTTCCAGACTTCATGACTTTTCTCCTTACCTACTCTCTAGTTCTTCCACAGTAATGCTTAACAAGAGCAATGATGGTGGGCATCTCATTTCAGGCATCAAGGCTACTACACTCAATATTATTTTTGTAATGTCAGTGATAGGTGTTTTGTAGACACTCTCTCTGAGAGTAAAGGAATTTCCTTGTAGTCTTTGGTTACTAAGAACTTTTGGGTTTTGTTTTTTATCATGAATAACTACCGATTTTTTTTTCAAATTCTTTTAATGCATGTATTGAGGTGAGCGATCCTTGGATTTTTTTCTCTTTTATATTGTTAAATTACATTGGTTAATTTGTGTAAGTGCTTGCCTGTGCATATTATGTGCACCAATATGGAGGTCTAAAGTCAATGTGGAATATCTTCCTCAATTATTCCCCATTTTATGCTTTTGAACAAAATTTGTTGCTGAACCTGGAGTTCACTCATTTAGCTGGACTGGCTACCCACTAAGTCCCAGGAGTCCGCCTGTCTTCTCATCCCCAGTGTTGGGATTATAGGCAAAAGCTACTGCTTGTACATTTCCACAAAAGTCCTGGGGACAAACAGAGGTCCTCCTCTGTGCATGCTAAGCACGTCACTATTTAGTCAGTCCCCAACCCCCCGAATTGACTAATTTGTGAATGATAAGTCAGCTTTGCAACTTTGCCAAACTTCATTTGGCTATAGTGTATAATTTCATTCTTTATCCTCGTACTCAGTTTCTTCAGGTTTAGTTTAGGAAGTTAGTGTCTCCAAGGACAGTAGCTTCCAATATTCCTTTCTTATAATGCCCTTGGGAACTTTTGATATGAAAGTTGTACTTACCCTGTACAAACTCCTAAGTTTTGGACTGTTTATACTTCTTGAAACAGTTATTAATTCTCCTTCCACTGTTTGGGGAAATTTCACCAACAAAGTTACCCGAGCTATAGTTTTATTTTGTTTTGGAGAGTATGAAGAGGCTTTTAATCCAGGTGTAATTCTTTAATCAGCATAGAATATTTATAAGTATAGAATTTTAACCTTCATTTTTTACTACTCTGTGTGTGTGTGTGTGTGTGTGTGTGTGTGTGTGTGTGTGTGTGTATGCATGTCTTTGTAGTGTCTGTGTTCATTTGTGTGGTCTTGTGTACATACATGGGTGTGTGGATTCACGCATGTGGAGACCAGAAGTCAGCATTGGAAGTCTTTTTCAAGGACTTTTCACCTTATTTTTTTTCAGATAGGGTCTCTCACTGAACCTGGAGTTCAATGATTGACTAGATTGACTGGCCAGCAAACCTCAGAGATTGACCTGCCTCTGCCTTTCCAGAAGTGGGATAAGAGGCATTGATGCCATCCCTGGCTTTTTACACGGGATCCTATGGATACAAAATCCAGGTGCTCATGCTTATGAGCTTTACTGATTGGGTCATCTTCCTAGACCATGTATTTTTCTCTTGTGTTTAAATAATTTCTATTTTTTGTAACCAGACTTTTCTCTCTGTTCTGCCCTGTTCTGCAGCCATTTCCAAATAATCACTCAGGCTTATATTAATTATAAATGTTTGGCCAATGGCTCAGGCTTATTACTAGATAGTTTTTACATTTAAATTAACCCATTTCTGTTCATCTATACATCACCATGTGGCCCATGGCTTACCAGTTCTCTGACATCGTGTTCCTTGGGCAGCTGGATCTTGTCTCTCGATTTCACCCTCCTTCATCTCTGTCTTCAGTTTGGATGTACCACCTAACTTTATTCTGCCTGGCTATTGGCCAAAATAGCTTTATTTATCAACCAATGAGAGCAACACACTCACAGAAAGACCAGCCTACAGCAGTTTTTTTTTCCTTTTATCTTTTCTTTTTTTTTAAAGACAAAGTCTCACTGTGTAGCCCCAAGTGGCCTGGAACTCACTATGTAGACCAGGCTTGCCTTACACTCACAGAGATCAGCCTGCCTCTGTTTCTCAAGTGCTGGGATTGAAAGCGTGTGTCACCTTGCCTGACGATAATCATAATTTCTTGGGGAATTTGTTCACTTCAACTTTGTCATCGACTCTTTGGTACAAATTGTCATATTCCTCTCTTAGTTTTTTTATTTTGTAGTTAGGACCTGTAATCTCACCCTTTTTTGCCACTGACTTTGGCAATTTGTGTCTTTTCTTCTTTATTCCATGTTTGAGTTTTACCAATTTTATAGATATTTTGAAAGATAATTGGGACTTACTTCTGCTTTGTTCTACTTCTACCTCCAGCTCGCTGATTTCTCCTCTCATCTCACTCCATGCCTTTGGTTGGTTTGTGTGGATTTGCTTTTTCCAGTTTCTTAGAATGAAAACTGGAAATCATGGATATCCAGCCTTTCTTCTCTTTAAGCAGCAAGTTCCCACAGCATTGCTTCACCTCTGCTCCACATGTTTTGGGGTGTTCTACTTTTACCTCTTCGGTTCATCCCTTACCTTATCTGAAAATTTTGATAGGTAAGGCAAGCAAGCACATGAAGCAAATAATACAAATGCACATATAGTGTAAAGTAAGTTTATCATCTTTGTGACAGAGTCTGCCTAAAAATAAAAGTTTCCCTGACCAAGATGGTCCAAATGAAGATACTTTAGTAAGAACTTCTGTGGAAATTCTAATACATCTAACAAGTAATATCATGACAGAAAGGTGATTCATCAACAGAACACCATCACTGCCTTTAGTAAGGGGAACTATGGCAAGCAGTGTTACCAGAAATTTCTCAGAGCTCAAACACAGGGCTTTCACCCTATGTAGGTGCTTCAGAGGTAAGGGTGCATACACAGACTGTAGGAACAGAATTATCCTGCCCACTAGTCTCCACGTGTCTTTCACTGTTGCTTGTATTTAGCTGAAGCCAAGTGATCCTTAGATAGGGTTTGAGAAGTCCTTGGAACATAGAATTACTTAAAGAAGAGTACAGAGTGAGGGCATTGTAGAAGACAATTGGGTGACAAGCCTCAGAGATGTTGAGCTGTCACTCAAGACAGTGGGGTGGAGCCATGACCCAGTCTGCCTTGAATTGCTAGGGTTGGAGCATAATGAACAGTTGTAATGAAAGCACCCAGATCATTGGAAGACCAAAAACCAAGTGGTCCTTGAAGTCCATTGCAGCAAAAAGAAGGCAGGAAAAAGTCACAAAGATACTGCCTCATTGTGGGATGTGTGCCATGGCAGTGTGCAAAACAGTAGAAGACCTCAGTGTAGTATCACACTGAGACACAGGCTAAGAAATCTGTTCCTTTAATGTCTCTAACCCCTCTGATTAAGTCAAGAATAAAGTTCCCACTTGAAACTTCTCACAACTCTAACTCTTGCCCATTTTGCTCATTTCCTTTCTCAAATAGAGAATAAGCCTGTGTTCAGAGCGTCTCCCAAACAACAGGATCGACTGGGAGTTAGTGACTAGCTGGACATTTTCAGAGCACTGACTTTTATAGTTTTGCTTATGGAAAACAGCCTGGTTTTCCTCTCTGTGAGGAAAGTGCAGACTACATTTTGAGGTCTGCGTATTTATCAAAGTGAACAGCATCATGTGGCTGCCATTCCAAACTGGGGACAACGGCGTGGGACATTATGAATTTAAGGTCTGAGCCAGTTAATGAGAACTTGTCTCAAAGCATGTACGTGAGTAGAGTGGGGTGGTATGGTGTGCTTAAATTAAAAAGTCATCTTAATGAAACAAGCATTATCTTATTTAAGGTTTAGGCGAGCACAGTGAAAGGATGCTTGAATGGCTAAGTGTGGGACACAGGTCAATACTATCATGAGGTGACTGTTATTATCTTCCCAAAGCTTCTGCTCTACCAAAACCTTCTCTGGCTTTCATACAGAAACTATGGATCCTGCCATGGAAGACAGCATCAGAATGGTTGGTCACCTGGGCAGTAAAAAAGAAAAAAGAAAAAAATTACCTATGGCTTGAAGAGACAGAGAAGTTGTAGAAATACACTATAGAAAGAGGGGGCAAGAACTCAGAGAGGCGACTTTTGGGTTTTAATAAGCTTATCCCGCAATGACGCATTTCTGCCAACAAGGCCACATCCCCTAAACTTTTGTCCACACAGCACTACTATCTGGGGACCAAGTGTCCAAAAACCCGACACTATGGAGGTCATCTCATTCAAACCACTGTGGGTTTCATGCAGGCTGGCATGAGATACCAATTTACTGTGCTGCTGAGGGTGATCTTGAACTCCTCACCTCCTGACTTCACTTCTTGAGTGCTAGATTTTTACAGGCATGGGTACCATCATGTCCAGCTTGCTTTTATTTTTGGTCTCTTTGATCCTCAAGGAGACAATCTGTCTGGTTTTCAGATATCACTTTTCTCTGTGGGCATTACTTTATGTGTAGAGTATACAGTACTCAGTTTTTGTTTGTTTATATTTGGGGGCTTTTTCTTCACTTTGAAAAGTATTACACTCGCTTTCTCTGGCCATGCCTTACACAAAAACAAAAACAAGCCTCATGGTTTCCTATTTTGTGTTCATGTTTCGAGGGCTGGAGGAAACAAGCATGGGAAGTTGACCTTTAAGTTTCTTACTAAAAATAATAGGCGTACATAGAATGCTTTAAAAAAAAAAAAAGGTTCCCTTTGTACATATCATTGTAGATAAAGCGTTTTAGGAAGAACCATATAACAGAAAAGAGACCAAAGGATTGTTCTAAAGTCCTGACTACATGCAGAGATGTGTGATGAAGCAAATACAGTCAGATGTTAATTTAAAAATCTAGATTGTGGATATATGTGTACTCACTGTAAATGCCTTTCAACTTTTGAATATGATTGAAATTTTCTTAATAAAAGGTTGAAAAAAATCTAGCATTTGCACAGGAAGTGTGTGAAAAATAGGACCCTTCAGGTTTGTGCTTAATTATGGTGAAATGACCCATTTAGGTTCTTAACTAATGATCAGCCATCTTGGTGGCTGATCAAGTGCTACCTGGGTCACACACTTATAAAGTACTATTTAGGGTCCCAAAGCCCTTTCAAACTTACAGCCACATTGGCCCACTACTGCTATCCCATCTGTGATCCACCTGTGATTCCCACCTGTGATCCCACCTATGATCCCATCTGTGATCCACCTGTGATCCACCTGTGAGCCCACCTATGATCCCACCTGTGATCCACCTGTGATCCACCTGTGAGCCCACCTATGATCCCACCTGTGATTCCCACCTGTGATCCCATCTGTGATCCACCTGTGAGCCCACCTATGATCCCACCTGTGATTCCCACCTGTGATCCCACCTGTGATCTCACCTATAGTCCCATCTGTGATCCACCTGTGATCCCACCTATGATCCCATCTGTGATCCACCTGTGATCCACCTGTGATCCCACCTATGATCCCATCTGTGATCCACCTGTGATCCCACCTATGATCCCATCTGTGATCCACCTGTGATCCCACCTATGATCCCATCTGTGATCCACCTGTGATCCCACCTATGATCCCATCTGTGATCCACCTGTGATCCACCTGTGATCCACCTGTGAGCCCACCTATGATCCCACCTGTGATTCCCACCTGTGATCCCACCTGTGATCCCACCTATGATCCCATCTGTGATCCACCTGTGATCCCACCTGTGATCCCACCTGTGATCCACCTGTGATCCACCTGTGATCCCACCTGTGATCTCACCTATAGTCCCATCTAGGCTGGCTGGCAGGACAGATTTCACCACCCCCATTGATCACTTTTTTGCAAATAAAGAAACTAAAATGCTGAACTAAATAATAGATGACTCTGGGGGCTAAGCCAGGACTTGGACATCCAGTTCTGTGTCCTTTATGACTTCCTTTTCCTTGTCTTTAGTGGAGGGCTATTCTAAATCACCAGAGAGACAAAGGGATCTGATGAATAAATTCAAGGAGTAGATCTAGCCAAGGAGTTGGTCACTTAAAAGTGGTGAGTCTGCTCCTCCTGTCTGGGGTATTGGCAGTTTTAAAAAAGCAACTGGATAACAACCAAGACAGTTCTGTAGCCCAGCATTTAACTATAGCTTCAGACACAGTGGGGCAAAGACTGATAGGGAGGTAGTGGATATAGACAGGTACTGGGGACCCAGATGACAAGTTGCCCATCTCACTCTATGTGAACAGTTTCTCCATCCGCCCATAAAGCTGCTCTACTGAAGTAAACCCACATGCTAAGGATGTTCCACATGGTGGCAGGTTAAGTAAACTACAGGCACATTTTATAAATTCAACTTGTGCTTTAAAATATTTGTTTTTTGTCAAGGAATTTTTCTTTAGCTTGTTGATATTGATATTGATCTAGACCTGATTTCGATTTCTAAATTTTCTCCCTGCTGGTTTAGCTTTACAGATGTTTGTGAATTCTCAATGGGAACCAAAGTGTTGTAAGCAAAACAATAAAAATCAACTAACCTGAGCTCCTACAATTTCCAACTCAGATCTACAGGTGTGTACTGACAAGATCATCTTAATGGTGCATTCTCTCACAACATGAGACGGGACACTTGCTTAATTAGGCTTGTTCTTGAGACTTTTCCAAGGTTTTACAACTAATGAAAACCCCAATATTTCAGCATAGTTAAAAAATCTTAAATAAAATTTTTCTTAAATATCAAATGTCACTGTGACCCAAGAGAGCACAGCACAAAGTATAAAATTGCTTCCATAAGCATGCTTTGCTAGAAACACCCACATTCATGTCTTCCCACGATGTCAGAAGTTATTAAATAATACATTTTCAAGCTCCATTGATTCTATTTACTGCAATTTATCAAGTGGATCTGACATCCCTTGATAGTGGGCCATGGGCAAACATGGGTTCTCTTAGTCCAATCTTAATAATTAATATCAACTCTCAGATCTCTCACATACACACATAGACACACATATAATCACATACTACATAATAATTATATCCATATCCATATAGATTACACAATGGCTACAAAAGTTTCCAAGAAGCCACAGCTAGGCTGGAAGAGTTCACAGAAACCTTCCTGGAGGCAGAGGTAGAAAAGTTGATAGATATGTGAAGAGAGTCACTGCAGCTGTACCCAGTTGAAATGCTGCCAGAGGCTCAGAGCAGGGCCTTCGGGGTTGGAAGTAGGGTCATATGGTTGAGCCAGGCCCGAGGGTTGAGCAGAGGTACAGAGGCATGGTAGAGGCCATGAACAGTGTAGGACCACAGGATTATGGAGGCAAGGTGAAGGTCTATTCTGATCAGACAGATGGATGGACAGATGGGCAGCAATTGGAATAGGTTGTGTCTCAGTTAGGGTTTCTATTGCTGTGAAGAGACACCATGACCACAGCAACTCTTATAAAGGAAAAACATTTAATTTGGGTGGCTTACATTTTCAGAGTTTAGTCTATTATCATCATGGTGGAAAGCATGGCAATGTGCAGGCACACATGACGCTGGAGAAGGAGTTGAGAGTCCTACATCCTGACTCACAGGCAACAGAAAATGGTGTCTCACTGGGCATAGCTGGAGCATATATGAGACCTCAAAGCCCACCTCCAAAGTGACACACTTCCTCCAACAAGGCCACATCTTCTAATAATGCCACTCCCTTTGGGGGTCATTTTCTTTCAAACCACCACATTCCATTCCCTGGCCCTCAAAGGCTTGTAGCCATAATGGAATGCATAATGGAATGCAAAAATCCATTCAGTCCAAATTCAAAAATCCCCATCGTCTGTAACAGTTTCAAACGTATTTAAAAGTCTAAAGTTGAAAGTCTCTTCTGAGATTTATACAATCTCTTAATTGTAATCCCCTGTAAAATCAAATTCAAAATGCAGATCACATACTTCCAACAGGATATACATTACAAAACACAGGGAAGGGGTATAGTGAGGAAATCCTGAGCCAGAGGAAGACTGAAAACCAGCTGGGCAGATTCCAAACTCTGTGTCTCTATGTCTGATGTCAAAATGCTCTTCAGATCTCCAACTCCTTCCAGCTTTATTGCCTGCAGCATACTTCTTTCTCGTGGGTTGGTTCCACTCCCTATTAGCAGCTCTCCTTGGCAGGTATTCTATGGCTCTAGCCTCTCCAATATCTTGGGCTCTCCAAGGCAATCCAGGTTTCACCTTCATAGCTTCTTGCAGTGGCCTCCCATGGCCTCCATTCAAAGACACCCCTGACACATGCCTGGCCTCAGCAGCTTTCCTCAGTTGCAGAAGGAAATTCCATAACCTGTTTCTTCTATCCTTAAAGCTAAAACCATGTGGTCAAAGTTGCCAAGTTCTGGGGCTTGTTGG
This sequence comes from Peromyscus eremicus, assembly GCF_949786415.1. Taxonomy (NCBI): domain Eukaryota; kingdom Metazoa; phylum Chordata; class Mammalia; order Rodentia; family Cricetidae; genus Peromyscus; species Peromyscus eremicus. Next base: position 34,911,674 of record NC_081421.1, read on the forward strand.
GGCTTGAACATGGCCCCGTTGTTCAATTATATCTTCACCAGCTTTCTGGTTTTGATGGTTTCCTTCACTGCCTAAGCTTGGCTATCCTGAAATTGGATCTTTAGAGCAGGCTGGCTCAAACTCAGAGATCCACCAGCCTCTGACACTGGAGTGCTGTGATTAAAGACTTGTACCACACCACACACATTAAGCTTTTCTTTAATTCCTTTTCAGAAGTTGGAAATTTAGCTGGGTGGGATCTTGCCCTGATGTCACCACTCCATTTATTCCATTTTTAATCTGTTTATCTCCTTGAACTTGAACGGACTTAATTCCATTCCACTCTCTGGTGCTCCTTTTCTCCTCAAATTGTACATTTGTGTATTTTTCCTTACTCAGCTTGCTCCTTTCCGTTATAAATCTTCATCAGAGTTACCAATAATAACCACATGACAAAGTCCATACTAGGCTGTTTTGAGATTTCCTCTGCCAATGGAATTAATACAAATCTCTTCACTTTAGCCTCAGGCAAGGGCAAAAGGCAGCAAGACTCTTCATCAAAATACTACAAGAATGATTTCTAGGCAACATACTAAAATTCTTTTTCTCTGAAGCCTCTTGAGTCAGGCCCCCAGAGTTCATCAAATCACACTCAGCACCACTGTCTTCCATGCTCCTACTAGTGTGGCCCAGTAAGCAGCACTTAAAGCATTCAACTGCTTTTCTAATCATGGCCCCAAGGTCCATATTTCTTCAAACAAAAACATAGTCCAGCCTATCACAGCAATACCTCAGTTCCTGGTAACAACTGTCTTAGTGAGGATTTCTATTGTTGTGAAGAGACACCATGACCACAGAAACTCTCATAAAGGAAAAACATTTAATCTGGGTGGCTTACATTTTCAGAGGTTTAGTCCATTATCATCATGGTGTGAAATGGTGGCATGCAGGCAGACATAGTGCTTGAGAAGGAACTGAGAGTCTTATATCTTGACCCTCAAGCAACAGGAAGTGGTCAGTTTCCCTGGGTGTAGCTTAAACAAAGGATACCTCAGACCCCACCTCCACAGTGACACACTTCCTCCCAAAAGGTCACACCTACTCCAAAAAGGTCACATCTCCTAATAGTGCCATTCCCTTTGGGAGCCATTTTCTTTCAAACTACCACATGTTGTATAAGCAGTGGGGCCCCAAGAGTAGTTCTTTGCCTACTGACAGGTTGGTGGGGTCATTATCATTGCTGTATTGTTAGGTGTCTTTCTTTTTTATTTGTTGGTTGGTTGGTTGGTTTTTATGAGATGGGGTTTCTCTGTGTAGTCCTGGCCATCCTAGAACTCACTTTGTAGAACAGGCTGCCCTCGAACTCAGAGATCCACCTGCCTTTGCCTCCCAAGTGCTGGGATTAAAGGCATGTACCACCAATGACCAGCTACTAGGTGTCTTTCCTTGTGGGTCCAATGGGAATGCTGTATCCTTCCTTGGTCTACTGTGTTCAATAAGTTCTTGGGCCCAATCTTTCAGATTATGGCTTTAAAATGCCCATGTGTTCATATGGTCCCATTCTACTGTGGTAATTTTATAGCTGATGCCTTTTATTTATCACCCTGTCTCTCATATGTGTTACTGGACAGGTAATGGTATCTCCATGCATAAAGAGGTACCTGCCTCTGCATTTGCACTCGAATGGGGTCAAATACTACTTGCACAATGTAGTCACCCAGAGCAAGGCACAGTCTGAAAATCAGTTTTACACAATAGGAAATAACTTAGAGATGAGCACAGCCTAGTCAAGAATGCTCCCCACTTCACTACCCATTAAAACTTTATTAGATGTAGCCTTGGCTGGCCTGTAACTGCCTACATAGACCAAAATAGCCCTCAAGCTTGTGGAAATTCTGTATCATCCTCCAGAATGCTAAGATTATGGACATTCACCATCAAACTTGGCTAAACTCTTCGAAGATAATTCATATCCTTTGAAATTATTATCTTTAGATACTTAAATATACACTCCATCAGGTTTTTGAATATTCAAAGTTGTATAAAAACCCACACAATATAATTCCTGAGCATTGTCATCACCCCAAAGAAACCCTGTAGCCGTCAGCAGTCATTTCTCATTCCGCCTTCCCTCAGCTCTTCACAGCCCATAGTCTACTTTCTATCACTATGCATTCGCCAACTCTGGGCTTTTTGTTTGGTTTTGATGCAAGATCTCATATAGACCATGATGGCCTTGAACTTTTGATAGAGTTGAGGAGGACCTTGCTCTTTTGGTTCTTCACTTTTTACTTCCAAAGTGTTGGGATTACAGGCATGCACCATTAAAGGCATGTGGGTACTAGGCTTTTCATATACATGGAATCAGCCAGTAGATGACATGTTGGAACTAGCATCTATTACTTCCACTTTCGAGGTTCATCTATGCTGTGGCATTTACCAGAAATTCATTCCTTTTTATTGCCGAATACCCTTTTGTGGGTATTCACATTTTATCCATTCATCAGTTGGGGTACTAGGTTATTCCTCTTGTGGCACTCTGATGAATTAATGTGGTTGTGTGAACAGGTGATCTGTGGGCATGTATTCCCATGTTCATTGAGTATATAACTAGAAATAGCATTGCTAGGTCATATGGTAACTCCGAATTTAAAATTCTGACAGCTGCCAAACTGCTTTCCGAAGGGGCTGCTCCACTTTACATGATCAGCCGCAATGTGTGGAAATCCATGCAATGCCCCCAAAGAAACTGAGTCTGAGGCTCAGAGATCTGTGCTAGAAAGACTAGAACAGATGGCCTGAGCTCAGAAGATTCTGAGCCCAGAGATCCTCAGTCGCCAAGTGGTGCCAAGTCACTCTTGCAGAATCTTGGTAGTCAAAGAGTAGACCTCTGACTTAGCAGCATGTGCCTGGGAGCTTGTTAAAATGTAAGCCTCAGATTCCACCCCAAATCTACTGATTAATGACAATTCCAGTGATTGGTATGTGTACAACTTTGTTGATCACTGCTATAAAGCACTCAAAGTCATTTTAAAACCGTGTCTGAATACCTGTGCCAGATGGGGTTGACAGGTGTTCAAGACCAGCTCAGGGAAAAACAGCACGCAGGCATGCTTATCTCCGGGGTCTCCAAGCCAACCCACTCAATTCCCATTCTTTATCTATTTTGAATCTTCTTGTTTCTATACTTTATTTTTTATAACCAGTCCTTCTCATTGAATGATCCCTCTTCTACAGTATGTTTTTTGTATAATAGCCTAAGTGCCCAGGTTCCACAGTAAAAAAAAAAAAAAAAATTAATGGGCCCCACAATTAATGTTTCTGTAAAACTAAAAAATAAGAACCCAAACCTCTAAAAAATAAATTGGGATGTTTGGGACATTTTCCAGGTCCTGAAAATGGCCTGGAAAATAAAGATTATATCTATTATTTATGTCAAATATTCTGCATAGTGATTAAAAAATCAAATAATAGGAAACAAGAGTAGCAAAGAATCTGAAAATGCCTGTAGAGGTGAAGTTTGTATGTCCAATGAATGACATATTGAAGATCATACTTTGCTAGGGATAGATTGAAATTCCAGTTCAGAGCTTCTTAGCAGTCAACAAGAAAAAGAAAATAGCGGATTACAATAAATCTCAAACCAACTGCTTAGAAGTTGCCCAACCATCCATGGGGTTGAGGTTACACAGGATTTCATCTTCAGTCTTCAGAGCAGACAGACAGATCCAAGCCCATGAATTAACATCTTCTAAAGAAACCCGGTTATTTTACCATGTATACCCTGAGTCAGCAACAGAAGAGTAAACCAAAGAGACCTCTCAGGTCCTGACCCAGGTGAAACCCATGCAGGCCACTGAAGTGTTAACGGTTCTGCCACATAAACACAAGGCATGCTATAAATGGTGGACTCTGAGCATCTTCTCTTTCTCTGATATCTCTTATTTGGCTATTACCCTACAGCAGAAAAGCTTTTGAAATTCAGTGTATTCTTAACTAATATATAAAAACATAAAATAGTAATTATTCATAGTAATGGAGCAATGTGCAATACTTCCACATATATTATTGGACGGACACATGTACAAATTCTAAGTCAGTTTAAACATATCAGAAAAGAGGCTTACTCTATATTCCAGGCTGGTCTCAAACCCACAGTTCTCTTTTCTCAGCTTTTTTTCTCAGTGTGCCAGAACTGTATGTCTACGGAGCCATATCTAGCTCCTTAACATTCTTTTTAAATAGAGAAAACACTCAAACAGGACGTTATTGTTATCCATAGTCACAGACAAGAACTTCTAACTGTGACTTGGAATTCACTGGCCAACCTCTCCTCATGCTTCCCTCCTTTCTGCTCTCCTCAGCCTCTGCCAACAAGCATTCCATGCTCAACTTCTAGGAGACCAGATATTTAGACTCCAATCTTAACATGCACACAACCAAGTCAAAAGATCTTTCCTCTTTGATCTAGCACAGAACTCTGCTTCTGATTTCTTAGCTCAAGTCATGCAATCATATTTTAAATGACCGGGATGTTGAAGATCATCTATGCTAGCCTCCACATGTCAGCAAGCCAGAGAACCCCCAAAAGCTTTCATGAGACAGTCATGGCTGACCTTGCCAAAGCAGAAATGCTGATGTTTCCTGGGACACTAGCAACGGGCTGCTAAGCCATTAAGATAAAAAGGGCCAGGCTAGCAAAGCTTCACAGTGGCTGGAACAGGACACAATATGGCTTATATATAAAGGGGATCATTTGCTGTGCTGGAAACAGTCCTAACCTGGCATTAACTATGTGAGCTCTAGCAAGTCATTAATCTTCCTGGAATCTCCTTGCCAGTAACTAATAATCAACAATAAGCACTTAACTAGACTCTGAGTTATTAATATGAATTACTCATGTTGAAACATCACAAAAATATAAAATTCTCCATTTTTCATATAAGGAAACTGAGGCACAAAGAGGTACTTGTCCAAGGTCACATAACTGAATCCAATCAAACTCTGGAGTCTGCGCTTTGGAAATCAAGGATTGAATAGACAGACACCCTTTCCAGTTCTGCTATCAATTTGCTTTCCTGACAAACTGGGATCATTATCAAACTGTCGCGCAGAGGGTGAGGTAACACAGGTTAGGTGTTCAACACAGCGTAGAATGTGCAGTAAATATCACTATTGTTCAACACTTTCCCTATTACCATTTCATGGAACAAGCCCCTTCTATCCTCTCTCCCACAGCTGCCTGAGCACACAGTTATTCCAACTGAACTGATTAATAAATTCAGACAACAGGTCAATTCAGTCATAAAAGCCAGCAGGCCTTCACTGGTGCCGGGGTGAGCTGCATAGTCAGGCTTCAATGCTATCCAACTTTCCGCAGTGATAGTAATGCTATGTATCTGCACATCCAGCACGGCAGCCACTTGCACTTGCACCATGGGCCCTTGGTACTCTTAAAATAACCCATGGCCGAGGGACTGAATGTTTAACTTTTAAATTTTCACATAATTATAAAAAAATTTTAGTGGCCACATCTAGTGGCTCTTACATTGGACAACTCCAGCTAAATCTGTCTGGCAGCAGGACCTCTTGAGGGGAAGGCACTGTGAGTCATAGCTCTGCTGGTTACAGGTATGTTTAAAAAAATGGACGTTGACTTGGACATAATGACACACACTTGTAATCTCAGTACCTAGAAGCTGAAGCAGGAGAGGCTCACAAGTTCCATACCAGCCTAGGTTGCGTAGCAAGACCCCATCCAAAAACTAAAATCAAAGAAATAATCCAAGGCTTTCTAAGGTTTTTTTGCACCTGGTAGGTAGAACTGGGGGAGGAGGAAAGAACTCTGTTCTATTTCCCTCATTACTGTGTCTTCAATTTATTTTGATTCCCCAGTATTACTTTAAAAAATTAGTGGAGGGCCAGACTCAGTTGAGCACTCCTATAATTCTAGCACCAGGGAGACTAAGGTACACAGACTGGAGGCCAGCTTTGTTACATAGCAAGGCCTTGTCTCAAAAACATAAAACTAGTTTAGGGAATGGATGCTTAAAATAATGGCATTACATCTTTCAAAATCTCAATTTTAGTATGAACAGAAAATAAAAAGCACTTTTAAATCAGGGCTTGAATGTCCAATTAGAAAAAAATCAATTCAGATGAAGAACGAATCACGTATTTGAAGGGCCTGTCTGGTAGAGTATACAAATTGGTAACTCACGTAACTCATATGCACATCCTCAGATCACATGACACCGTGCCCTGCAGTTTGGACTGACTGGCCCTGCATCAAGAGAGGAAGGACCATCAGCAAAGTGGTGTTGGTGACGCCTCCAGCTTCTGCAAGGATTTGCCTTCCTGCTTTTTTTAACCTTTAATATGAAGAACTCAGCAAGTAGAGTTGAGTCTAAACATCTAACTTAGCACTGTACACAATTACTAGGCTTTGTATCATGTCCTGGTTCTCAATATTTTGAGCAACTAAGAAGCCCCTCTCTTTAGCTTTCCACCCCCACAGGCGCTGGTTGGGTGAATACTTCAATGGCTGCCCAAATTTGCAGAAAATGAGATTGAAATCTAATGAGACTTGCTTGTGTTAAACCAATTGTTAAATGATAGTAATTAAGGGAGTTTTAACACAAAAAAGGCTTTGTTTGGATTGCAATGGTAAAAGCCACCACGAAGAATACAAGAGCCTTCTGCACAGAGTACTCAGTCTTTGCTGCCTTGAAATCATGCTGGTCATTGTGTGAGCAGTGAATGCTAACACAGTGGCTGCCCTGGCATTTGCCCTACTCCATCACTGTCTTGTTGAGTTAGCCTCAGAGAAGGCCTTCCACCATGACTGTGGCTTCTCGGGCTGTCTGCACACAGACATCAGGCCATCTGCCCTCTCGCCTGCCACCCAAACACAGCTGTTGGGCTCTATCCCAACTCCAGCCATCTGGAGACGAACAAAGGTCCTCTCCTCATCCTCCTCCTGTCTGCTAGGGCACACCAGGGAGTTTTGGCACTCTGTTGGCCTCAGTAAGTAAAGGAAAATGGAAGCAGAAAGATCCAGTTACTTGTGGTAGGCAGCTCCTTCCTCTATGTTTGTCAGGGTTAGTGAAAACTGTCAATCATCCTCTAAGCATAACAGTTAGACCTAGCCTAGACTCCTGGACTCAAGAATGGGATGCAGTCTGTGGCCTTCAGCACCCCCTAGGGAGGGGGACAGACTTGTACATAGCCATATCCACTATGAAGACATGCTCACCCCAGACAGAAGGCTCAGAGGTGCCTTCCCACTGAAGATGGCGTTGGGCCTACCATCCGAAAACAAGGTTGCATTGGGTTATAGCAAATCATATGCAGAAAGACTGGCCCATGTTAGGAGAGGGAAGTGGGAAGGAGAGAGGCTAGACAGAAAGCCAGGTAGTATTGATATTTAATGTGAAGAGAGGCACAGGCAGAGCTGGATAGGAGCCTCTTGTGGCAGGGTCATAGTTCCTGGTGCTCAGGAAGAAGAGGGAGTTGAATCGACAAAACCAGTTAAGAGCAAGGTGAATGGAAGTTCCTGGGAAGACCCACACCTTCTGCTGACTCTTCCACCAGGCTGATTAACAGATGCGCACTTTAATGATTGTGGAGGGTTGGAATGTTACAGGCCCAGAGCCAAATTACAGTTTATCTTAGGCTATTTCTATACCCCTTTAATAACTACTGTTTGTGCACCCCTTTGCCTGGCCTAGCATCCTGTGACTCATAGATCAACCTTTTGAGTATGTCAACTAACAGACCACCAGTTTCTATGAACCCAAAGGCTAAGATGTCATCAGATCAGTACGTGAGGCCTATGCCAGAGAATTCCTCACTTTGTTGCAACCTGCCTAATGGATGTTCCATCCGTGTATTTGAAAAGCATCTTGATTTATCAATTTTTTTGTTGTTGTTCTGTTACTGGGAATTTTCTTAAAACTGTTACCTTGTTGGATTGTGGAATTTGGGATACTGGGAATCTGAGTTCTCAGGCCGTAGTTACTCAGAATAAGTTACCTATAACTAGAGTTTTCCTGCCTGGCCCACAGTCAGGACAAATCTCTCTCATCTGCCAGTCCCACAGCCGCTCAGACCTGACCAAGTAAACACAGAGACTTATATTGGTTACAAACTGTATGGCCGTGGCAGGCTTCTTGCTAACTGTTCTTACAGCTTAAATTAATCCATTTCTATAAATCTATACCTTGCCACATGGCTTGTGGCTTACCGGCATCTTCACATGCTGTTTGTCATTGTGGCGGCTGGCAGTGTGTCTGACTCAGCCTTCCACTTCCCAGCTTTATTCTCCTCCTTGTCCCGCCTATACTTCCTGCCTGGCCACTGGCCAATCAGTGATTTATTTATTGACCAATCAGCAACACACTTGACATACAGACCATCCCACAGCAATTACCTCTTATCCCCTTCAAGGTGGGAGTTATGTTTTCATGTGTCTACAGCAGGCAGTAACCTATAGGAGCAATCATGATGTCTGAAGAAAAAAAAGGCAGTGGTGGAGAAAGAGCGAATAAAGCATGCCCACTTGCTGTTGGCCTCACATTTAATAACATACAAGAGGGTTCTGACCATCACTTTCTCTTGAAGCTGACCCTGGTAGGTAGAGGAGATGATCAATGAGTTAAGCGCTGACTACGTAAGCAGGAGCTGAACTTGATCTCCAGAACCCACACACTGTGGCAGCTTGTAATCCCAGTGCTAGGGAAGCAGGGACAGATGGATCCCTGGAGTTGCTGGCAGCCAGGCAGCCTACTTGATGAGCTGAAGAATACTGAAAGACCATCTGTCTTAAGGTTTCTATTGCTGTAATAAAACACCATGGCCAGAGAAGCTTGGGGAGGAAAGGGTTTATTTCAGCTTAGAAACTCTGATCATAGTCTGTCATGAAGGAGAGTCTAGGTACAAATTCCAGGCAGGAACAGAAGCGGAGGCCATGCAGGGGTGCTACTTACTGACTTGCCCCCTTCATGGCTTGCTCAGCCTGCTTTCTTATACAAGCCAGAACCACCTGCCCAAGGATGGCATCACTCACAACAGGCTGGGCCTCCCATCTCAATCATCCATCAAAAAAATTCCCCCACAGGCTTGCCCACAGGCCAGTCTGGAGGAACCATTGTTTTTCAGTGAAGTTTCCTCTTCTCAGATGACTCTAACTTGTGTCAAATTGACAAAAAAGAAACCAACCAAGACACTCTATCTCAAAAAACAGGTCAGAGCTTTTGTGGAACAACACCCGAAGTTGTCCTCTAGCCTCTACATACATGTACACATATACGGACTCACATGTTGAACCTGCTTTTCAGCCTCAGCCTCTTGATTCCAAAAGCACCAATCTTAAGATCGGTTGAACCACAGTGTATTTGTGTATGGAGAGAAACGTGAAAAATAATTGACAAAGAGTCTCACAGGTATTACTGCTCTAGCTTGCTGATCTAAAATGCTGCTGCTTCTGCCTAATCCACTCTCCTTGTTCCTATTGTGGTGCTAAATGCCTCAGTGTCTCTGCGCCTGGACAACCACCTTAGCTGCTTGCTGACCATGGTCCTCGAATTGCATTCTTGCAGCCAGAGAGCCCTCAGCAAAATCTGCCCTCGAAAAACCCCGGACTTTTGCTGAACCAGAAGGGAAAGTCATGTGACTTCCCCTGGCATGCCTGGAAATTGCTCTGTATGAAGATTTCTCATCATTTCTTTCAAGGTCCAGTAGTGCATAGTTTCCTTTCTTCTTTTTCTTTCTTTTCTTTCTTTTCTTTCTTTCTTTCTTTCTTTCTTTCTTTCTTTTTTTTTTCTTTCACCCAAAGAAAAATTCTTAGAAGTGTGGAGACCAGGAATGCATGCATATACATATGTCTATATCAGAGATGACAGACAGACAAACACACATACATGTAAATACACAATTCTAGAGTCGATATTTTCTCAGGAACAAAAAGATAACAATTATTATTTCATTCTTGTTCCAGATCAGGTTTTTTGAAGATGGAGGTCAAAGGTGAAGGTTAGTGTACAGGAAACATAGTCAGTATGTTTATTTATTTATTATTTAGTGCCCTTGGGATCAACATTTGTAGACAAATTGGAGGACAACAGAGAAAGAAGCCAAACCCCAGAGTAGATCCACTGCCTACCTGATAGCCTCATTCAGCCCCATGAGGATATCTGAAGATAAAGTGTTCATAAAGTGTCCCCACACAAAGTCAAAAGGCTGGCCTTCTGTACTTCAGGAGGTCCTTGGATATGGACTGCTCCAGGAAAGGTTTATTTCTAGGCATCTATGGTAAATCTTAAAGAGGCAGATCACTAAAGACTAGTGTTGTTGGCTCTCACAGCAGCAGAAACAACAAATTATTCTTCAAGAGAGAGCTGGGGCACTGTAGCTTAAGTTTTCCTGCCTGGCCCACCTCAGGACAAATCTCTGTCACCCGCCAGTCCCACAGCCGCTCAGACCTGACCAAGTAAACACAGAGACTTATATTGGTTATGAACTGTATGGCCGTGGCAGGCTTCTTGCTAACTGTTCTTACAGCTTAAATTAATCCATTTCTATAAATCTATACCTTGCCACGTGGCTTGTGGCTTACCGGTACTTTACATCTTCCTTGTCCTGATGGCGGCTGGCAGTGTCTCTCTCACCCAGCTTCCTGTTCTCTCAATTCTCCTCTCTGCTAATCCCGCCTATACTTCCTGCCTGGCCACTGGCCAATCAGTGATTTATTTATTGACCAATCAGCAACACATTTGACATACAGACCATCCCACAGCAGGGCACACAGTGTTCAGACCCCTATGCGTCTAGTCTGACTAACTTGCATGCACATGGGCAGAGCAATTCACCTCTGAGTTTCAAATTTATCCTCTAAAATGAGGCTGGTTGGATTAGACCAACTCTAAGATTTCTCTAGTTTTGAAATTCTAAAAATTTTAAATACAATTATATTTTGTTGCCCTGACTTTTACCATGTCTACAGTGAATGTAGATTACCCTATATTATTCATATATATATATTATATATGGATGTGCATATGACATATAACATACATACATAGATCTTACTGACATGCACATGCATATATGGGGTAGGAAAGCCTCCTTGTCCCTTTTGTCTGGCTGAAGTTTGGCTAGAAAACACAAGCAAAAGGAACAATGGGGGATTAGATAAACACTCTTTTCCTGCACATCTCTGAACAGCGAGGAAGGTGGTCCTACAACACTGGTCTCTGGAATAGAAATATAAAAATAAGATTGTTTACTGAAGGATTTAGATGTTCTAAAAACATCAACCGGTCGTCTCTCTCTGGCTCCAATTATGATGCCCAGGTTCAAGTACAGGAATTCTGAGGAGGAAAAGTCCTCTTTGCACGTCTCCCTTCATCAGCCAGCCCACAGGATCTTCCACCTCCTCCCCTGCTGAATTTTTTCAAGGCTCATGTGGGCATCTGCAACGTGGAAACCAGATGGCAGTTTTCTGGAATCTGCTTTGTTCTCCTTTAACAGCCTCTTTACAAAAGCTGCCCAGAAGAGGATGCTCCAGGTTGGCTCATCAGGAGAAAACCCCAGAATCCGGTTTCTAAGAAGGTGAGAGTCCCAAGTACTAAGCAGAAATAAAGACAAGTGAGAGTCCAAGGTTAGTGTGGGAATTTTAAATAGTCTGTCCCTGGGTAAGGGTGCCGTGTTCCAAAACGTATCTGGACCATGTTTCTGTGTTTATCTGAGTTGTGTAAGTAGTTACTCACTTGCAGATAGAGGTTCATTGGTAGGACAATGTTTTGCTGTCTCATAGAGGTGTGTATTTGCTAAAGACTTTGGAAGTATATCTTTATCTCATGGTGAGCATCTCAAGATGGGCCAGCTTAGTTACTAGTTTTTGGTTGCTAAGAGAAAATAGGGTGGCACACAGGTAGAGGAAAGGAAATGTAGGATTCTGGGGTGAAGAAAGATACAGCGGTCCTTGGTTTTCAAATGCCAGTCTGCAGGCTGGCAACAAGCTGGCTGCTTCCAAATTGTTCGGGGAGCTTGTTAAAAATAGATGTTTCTAAAACCTATCTCCAGAAATTTTAGTGTAAATATCAAATTATGCTCAATTCTGACAGTTAGGTTTAGGGATGAAGTTTAAGGAGTAGTTAATATGCAAGATTTATAAGACTGGTGGTGTGGGTCCATTGTCTAAATGCGTGGATATCAATGTCAGCTGCATGAAAGTTGCCTGGCTTGGTACTTTGGGAATAACAAATATGTAGGAGACAAGCTGTAATAGTTAATATCGGTTCCCAACTTGACTGGATTGAAAGACATCTAGGAAATGATTAAAATATACTTTAGGGAGTGCCTGAGAGGCTTCCAGAGACAGTGGATGCGTGGGTCAGGAAACTATGTGGGGAAGACCTTTCCTGAATGTGTCTGACACCACCCCATCAACTTGAAGCCTGGGTCAAAGGAAAGAAAGAGCAGGAGAGGGAAGCCTGGAGCATGTGCACACAAGACTCTTCTTGAGCAGGTGCGTTTTTGCTGTTGTTGTGGTCTGTGGACATCAGGTTCCAGGTTTTTCAGCTTTTGAATGGGGACTCACACCAGCAACTCCCTGCGGAGTTTCAAGGCCTTCGGCTTCAGAATGGGCTTGTGTCATTGGTTCCCTTGGTCCGAGGGCTCCAGATTCTTGGATTGAGCAGCTAGTGGTTTCCATGGATCTCTGCAGATAGTTTATGCGCTGTTCAGTCTGTGATCAGTTAAGCCAATTAATAAATCCCATTACACACACACACACACACACACACACACACACACACACGTGGGGGGGGTATTTTCTTTTCTCATGAATTTGACAAAATGCCTGACAAAAACGCCATTAAAGAAGGAAATATTTGTTTGGGTGCACGGCTTCACGGGGTTCAGTTCACCGTAGTGGGCAGGGCGTGGCAAAGCAGCTCCATAGCAACAGGAGCTTGTGGTGGAAATAAACTAGACAAGAAGGAGCCAAGGATATATACCCTCAAGGGCCCATCACCAGGGACTCATTTCCTCTAGTTAAGCCCTGTCACCTAGAGGATCTACAACCTTCTGAAATGGCATCTCCAGCTGGAGACCACGTGTTCAGTCATGAGCGCGTGGAAGACCATTTGATCACACTGGGAAGATGTGTCTCTGTTTTACCTCAGCTGCCTAAGCACCTTCTGATTGGTTTAATAACGAGCTGAATGGCCAATATCGAGGCAGAAGAGAATAGGTGGAACTTCTGGGGAGAGAAAGGAACTGGGGAAGAATCTGAGGCGCTCAGGATTAAGCCAGCCAGACACAGAGGGAATCGGATGTGCAGAATGGAGGGGAGGTAACGAGACACGTGGCAGAAAGTGAATTAATAGAAATGGGTTGGGAACAAGCCTAGGCTACGGCCAAGCTTTCATAATTAATAATAAGTCTCCTCGTCAGTATTTGGCAGCTGGCGATCCAAAGCAAGACGACAGGAGATGTTACAGACTTAGACCACAACATCTACATTCTATTGGTTCCTTTCCTCTGGAGAACCCTAATATACACAGGACATCTCAACTGTCTTTGAACAGCAATAGAGTACTAGATAGGTGGGTAGAGAAATAGCAGAGAAATACGTATATTTTTAGATACCAGTTTACAGCTCATTGGATAGAGAGAAAAGAATGAAACTGATTTCTAAGGAAATTAAGTAGAAGTTTTAAAACATGTAAGGAAGGAAGAGGAGAAAGAGCTTGGTAGATTTCCTCAGAATAATCCCTGGTTGATATCTAAAAGCTGGACAAGTCAAATACTAAATAAACCCCACATCTTTGCAAAAAAGGAAAAAGAAATTCAATGAAGGCACTTAAGCAGTACTTAGTACAATGTATGTAAATGTCAGTAAATGGTAGGCACTAATTATAGATGATTAAAAGCTATGGTAAAGTAACTTTTAAAATCTCTCCCCTGCTCCCTATCATGGTTTCTGTATTTCCAGATTCTTTTAATGGAAATTTGAGGTATTTTCTAATTTCAAGCCTCTTATTAAAGAAACATTTTTTTAAAAGACACTGTGCCTTTAATAGTTCCTTTAGGAAGAAAGAAAGGGAAGGAGACAGTGATGATGTCCAGAAGAAAGGCAAGTCAGAAAGGAGATGAAGCTTTCTCACAGACTTCCGTGTTTCTGTAACAGTCCCCGTAGAAGTTACCTTCCTGAGTTAGCAGTCAAGGTGAGGCTGTGGCCACTGGGGCCTTTCAGAGCCCAGGTCCCCTCTATCCAGCAATCCCTTCTTCTCCACCCAGCATTTTCTTCTTCCTCTTAGCATCTACAAATGATGAAAGGGACGATGGAGAGGGTATATGTGCTTCCATATATATATATATATATATATATCTCCCCCAGATCTTTACAAAATTATTCTGCTCAAATCCAATTGGTGAAAACCAGTCCTTAGGCCCAGATAGACATGCGTGGGGTATGAGTAGGGAAGGCTGGGAAATGTAGTCCCTGGTGGAATCTTTGAGACCTGAGACCCTCAAGCATGCGGCAGTACACTCATGAAAGGAAGTCGGAAAGAGAAACATGAAGTGGTTAGTGAGAGAGAAAGGCTAAATCAATAACAATTCGATAATTCCCCCCCCCCCCAGGGAGAATGAAAGTCTTAAATTTGAGAGAAGAAAAAGCATTTGAAGAGTCAGGAAGGGATTAACTATAGAAACCTCAGGTTTAAAAATGAGCAATGGCTGGGGAGACGGCTCAGACAGGTAAAGTGTTTGTCACACAAGCATGAGGACCCTGGTTCGGGTCCACAGCACACACGTAAAAAGCTGAGTGTGGCACTGTGCATCTGTGATCCCAGCTCTGGGGAGGCAGAGACAGGACGATCACAGGAGCTCAGTGAGAGCCAGCCCAGCCTAATCAGCAAGCTCTAGGCCAGGAAGAGACCTTGTCCCCAAAAATACAATGTCAAGGAAGACACCTGACATGGACTTCTAGCTTCTGTTTGGACACACGTGTGCCTGCGCACATACTAGTACACATATCCACATGTGTATACCACACACAAAAACTAATCAACTACTTAATTAATTTAAAAAATGAAAATGAAAAACGTTTTTAGGAAAAGATAAGGAGAGCAAATACATGGAACTGAAGCCCAGATGGAAATTTGCTTTTCTGAGGAGCAACAGCCTCAAGCAGCTTGTCCAGCAGAGATTCATGCGCCTCCTGACCAGCCAGGTTTCCCAAATCTCCTGCTTATCTGTAACGAGCCATGTGGGATATGGCAGAGCTCCTGTAAAAGATGCGCAGAAGCACAGATGTATCTCCTTTGCCACTTTTTTCTGTCTGCCAGCAACTGTAAAGAAGGAGAGGAAGAAGGATCTGGCAGCTGGAGGGCCCAGGGCCTCTGAACGAAGACAGGGAAAACCACCTTGGACAAATCGGCACAAGCCCCGGGAGCCTCTGAGATTCCAAGGTGCATCTGTCTCAGCAACTCCCTTTATACTCGTATTTTAAAAGTCAGGGGAGGTCTTGAGGAGCAGAGGGAATTCTAGAATGAGGACCATGACCCCTTTTAACTCTCCCTTCCAGCAAATGAGAATACTAGTGCTAAGAAATACAGACGCACACACCCACGTCTCTTCAGAGGGCCACGGTGGCAAAGACGATTTTCCCTCCTTTCCAGACTCAACACCTCAGCTTCAGACTCAGACGTTTGGAGGGTCTGGTGGTCTCTTGGAGCCCTTGGTTTATCATCTTCCCAAGCATTTTGTTCTAGACAGAAATATTAGCAACTGGGAGAGGCCTGGATCCTCTAACTCTGGGGGAACATGGATGTGTGAAGTTACAGAGTCAAATGGGCAGATGAAAAAAACCTCATTTCCCAAAATCCGAGTTGGCTGCAGCCTAGGAGAGGATTGTTCTGTCTGCTTGCTGGGTTTACTATGCAGGATGGTTCTTCAATTTGGCCAGTACCTCAGTGGGTTTCAGGTGAGCAAACTTTGGCTCGAAGTTTGTTTACGGTGTAGGAACTGGGAAGATCCTAAAGTGCCAAAGAGGTTCATGGGATGGTAGTACGTGCAATGGTTTCAGGTATAGGGGGTAACTAGAGGCTGTTACATGCACAAAGTTCAGGATTACACTATCTGGTCGGTTTTTCTTTTTTTCCCAAATGTTCAGTGGAGGTTTTCATAAGTATTTTCCATGAGAATTTTTTCAAGGAAAGGCTTGTGTTACAGAGAGAATCAACAAACTGGAATAGGGTGGTTTGTACAGGGGGGAGTAGGCCTTCAGATAGATCCACCTGGGGCCCTAGGTCACCCACGACCATCATTCCATAAAGCATCTGTATGGTTAAGGGCAGAGCTTTGAACACAACGGGCAAGTGGCTGGGCACACATAATCTCGTGGAGTAACAGGCTACAGGTAAAATGGAATCAACCAGTAGATGAGGAGACCAAGCAGGCGATTTGGCCATGCCTGGAGGCTCCACTGTGGATGGATGGATGGATGGATGGATGGATGGCCCAGGTCATGTTGAAGCAGAGAAATTTCTTTCAGAAATTTACAGTCACCTGTGGTGGAGGACTCTTGGAGACGATTTGATGTCAAACTCCATCTAGATCAGTTTTGTTCCTGGGACGCCCAGCACCTGAGACAGGAAAGTAGAGGATACAGAACACGTGGTTTTAAGACCCGCCCTTCCCCCCCCCCATGTTATAACGACACCCCTCAGTGGACGACCCACACCATTTGAGCCTTTTGTGTGCGACCAGTAAATGCCTGAAGGCTGAAGAGGATTAAGTCAGTAAATGCCTGCCGCTGAGGAGGATTAAGTCAAGGTTGCCCAGAGAGAACGAATTCATGGATTCTGCTCTCCACGGGATTGCCTAAGGGTGGAAGAACAGAGTTGCCTACAAGCCAACTAAACCCTTAGCTGTCTTGAGGAAAGACGTCCTGCACCCTCTTCCAAAGGACAGGCTTCTCCAGGCCATTCCGGGTTAGCTGACGACGTGTCCTTGTCCTTTCCGGCTGCACAAGGGCCCTGGCTCCCGGGTACAGGGAAACCCTCTGCTCAGCTGCCAGTAGGCAGCAGGGACTGAAAAAGGAGGAGCGCCACCTGGTGTCGTTTCTAAGCACGACCAGAGGCACCCAGACTCATTAACCCTCTTCAGGAGGAAGGGCAGTATTGGAACAAACACACCTTTGCCTTCTCGAATAAAAAATACTACCTACCCACCCATCCTCAAAACATAAATATGTAAAGCTGATAAGATGTGTGAAAATAGAACTGTCACTAAATGGAACCAGGAACCAAGGAGTATCAGACTGCCTAAGGCGGGCTCAGATAGGAACCGTGAGGGCTACATACACTGAGTCCTGTTCCTGTAAAGCGGCCGGGCATTTGTTTTAGTAATTGATCAGTCACATAGGACGATCATATGTTGAACGTTAGTATATAATGTCCACCTTTGGGCAAAGGGGGATGTAGAACCAACTTTGTAATTCTGCTCGTGGGGAGGCTGAAGCTAGAGGACCACAAGTTGAGACCTGCCTGGATGGTACCGCAAGTGCAAGGCCAGCCAGTCCGGGTAACCCAGTGAGACCCTTCTCAAAAAAAAAGGGATGGAGCTGTGACCCAGTGTAGCATATAGTGTGTGTGTGTGTGTGTGTGTGTGTGTGTGTGTGTGTGCGCGCGCGCATGCGCGCGCAGTGGGATAGTATGTGTGGTGATGTGTGGTGGTAAAGTATGTATGGTGTGTGTGTGTGTGGTATGTGGTGTGTGTGTGGCGTAGTATGTGGTATTTGGTGTGTGTGTGTACAGTATGTGTAATTGAGTGTGTGTGTGTGTGTGTGTTGCTGAGTGAAGGGTAGTACTCACCAATACATACAAAAGTTTCCTTTCTCCTTCTCTTCTGAGAGACTTGATGTCGTCTGTTTCTGTTGTTCTCAAGCTCATGGAACTGACACCCCTTGGTGGTTTGTGTGACTGTTCCTTGCTTCTGATTGTCAGCATATTTCCATGTGTTTCTGGCGGCATCCTCCTTGTTATTTGTTTGATACTACCTGTCTTTTCCTTAATGATTGCCCTGGCTCCTCACACATTCGAGCTGTGGGACCCTATCGTGGTGTTTGTGGGCTCTCCTTCTCTGGCTTGCTGTTCCAGTCTCTGAGTTTTGCCTCTGGATGAACAGGGGTCCTTAATTTTAGTGGAATCTTTGTAGATTAATCCTTTAGTACTTGACGTTTTATGCTCTGTAAGTGTTCTTTCTTAAAGGTAAGAGATTTTGGAGCAGTTTTAGGTTTACAGGGAAATTGAGAGAAAGAACAGAGATTTCTTATACATTCCCTCTTCCAGCCATACACCAACCCCCTGCACTACCACACCCCTGCTATAGGGCTTATTGTAATTGATCAACCCGTGTTGACATATCATTATAACCCCAAATCTGTCACTTACAATTATTCTTGGTGTGGAGTGTTCTGTAAGTTTTGGAAAATGTAGTGGCAGACATTCTCCATGGTTGTGTATTTTAAATAAGTATTTAAAATACAGTACATTTTTCTCGGTACTAAAGTCTTTTGTGTTCCATTTGTTCATACCACCTTCCCTCCTACTTACTGTTTCCATACCTGTGCCTTTCCAAAATGCCATTCTGTGAGGCTCAAACATGGTCTCTTTCACACAGTAATATGTGTCTACATCTCCTCTACATATTTCCTTATCTTGATAGCTCATTCCTTCTCGTGCTGAATAATATTCCATCCCCTGGATGGAGCACAGTTGTCTTAGCTAGGGCTACTATTGCTATGATGAAACACCAAAAACAACTTGGGGAGAAAAGGGTTTATTTCCTCACAGTTCCATATAACAGTTCATCATCAAAAGCAGTGAGGCAGGAACTCACACAGGGCAGGAACCTGGAGGCAGGAGCTGATGCAGAGGCCATGGGGGAGGGTGCTGCTTACTGGCTTGCTCCCATGTTGCTCAGCCTGCCTTCTTATAGAACCCAGGACCATCAGCCTAGGGGTGGTCCATCCACAATGAGCTAGGCTCCCCACATTGATCACTAATTAAAAAAATGCCCTACAGGCTTGCCTATAGCCTACTCTTATGGAAATATTTTCTCAATTGAAGTTCCCTCATCTCTGATGACTCTAGCTTGTGTCAAGTTGACATAAAATCAGCCAGTATAAAAGTTTTTCCAATTATGTGATGAAAAATATCACCATTGCTTTCAAGATTTCTGTTTCTTTTTTGAGACAGGATCTCATATAGTCCAGCTGGCTTCAAATTCACTCTTTATGTGTGTATTATTAGAGTTCTAGCTAAGTCTTTTATTTTATCAAATGCTTATATAAGTAGTGTTGTATTTTTAACTCCAATTTCCACTTGTTCATTGCTGGCACATAAGAAAATTAATCACTGTGTATTAACTTTGTAACCTACAGCTTTGCTACAATTAGTTCCAAGAGTGTCTTGTCAATTCTTTCAGATTGTCTACATAAACAATTATGTGGATATTCATCATGGTATCTCCCTCTCCATTCTCCCACACTGCTCCTGATCCAGCTGGGACCTCCCTCTCCCCTAAGCTCTCTTTCTCCCGACCCTTGCCCTCCATTACCCCACCCCCCAGTTGGCTCATGTAGGTCTCATCATCTATTTCTCTGTCATTGGGTGATCCCTGTGTCTTTCTTAGGGTCCTCTTTACTAGGAAGCCTCCCTGGAGTTGTGAGTTGCAGTCTGGTTATCCTTTGCTTTACATCTAGTATCCACTTATGAGTGAGTACATACCATGTTTGTCTTTCTGAGTCTGGGTTACCTCACTCAGGATGATTTTTTCTAGTTCCATCCATTTGCCCGCAAACCTCATGATGTCATTATTTTTCTCTGCTGAGTAGTACTCCATTGTGTATATGTACCACATTTTGTTTATCCATTCTTCAGTTGAAGGGCATCTAGGTTATTTCCAGGTTCTGGCTATTAATGCTGCTATGAAAATAGTTGAGCATGTGCCTTTGTGGTATGATTGAGCATTCCTTGGGTATATGCCCAAGAGTGGAATAGCTGGGTCTTGAGGGAGGTTGATTCCCAATTTTCTAAGAAAGTGTCATATTGATTTCCAAAGTGGCTGTACAAGCTTGCATTCCCACCAACAGTGGAGGAGAGTTCCCCTTGCTCCACATCCTCTCCAACATAAGCTGTCTTCAGTGTTTTTTATCTTAGCCATTCTGACGGGTGTAAGATGGTATCTCAGAGTTATTTTTATTTACATTTCCCTGATGATTAAGAATGTTGAGCAATTCCTTAAATGTCTTTCAGCCATTTGAGCTTCTTCTGTTGAGAATTATCTGTTTAGCTCTATAGCCCATTTTTTAATTGGACTGTTGGGCATTTTGATGTCTAATTTCTTGAATTCTTTATATAAAGATCTTTGGAGATCAGTCCTCTGTCAGATATGGGGTTGGTGAAGATCTTTTCCCATTCTGTAGGCTGTCATTTTGTCTTATTGGCCATGTCCTTTGCCCTACAAAAGCTTCTCAGTTTCAAGAGGTCCCATTTATTAACTGTTTTTCTCAGTGTCTGTGCTACTAGTGTTATATTTAGGAAGTGAACTCTGGTAACTGGATCTATGTTGAGGTCTTTGATTCACTTGGACTTAAGTTTTGTGCACAGTGACAGATATGGATCTATTTGCAGTCTTCTACATGTTGACATCCAGTTATGCCAGCACCATTTGTTGAAGACGCTTTCTTTTTTCCACTGTACAGTTTTGGCTTCTTTGTCGAAAATCATATGTTCATAGGTGTGCGGATTAATGTCGGGGTCTTCAGTTCAGTTCCATTGATCCACATGTCAGTTTTTATGCCAGTACCAAGCTGTTTTTATTACTGTAGCTCTATAGTAGAGCTTGAAGTCAGGGATCGTGATGCCTCCAGAGGTTGTTTTATTGTACAGGATTCTTTTGGCTATCCTAAGTTTTCTGTTTTTTCATATGATATTGAGTATTGTTTTTTCCAGGTCTGTGAAGGATTGTGTTGGGATTTTGATGGGGATTGCATTGAATCTGTAGATTGCTTTTGGTAAGATTGCCAGTTTTACTATGTTAATCCTACCTATCCATGGATGGGAGATCTTTCCATTTTCTGACATCTTCTTCAATTTATTTCTTCAGGGACTTAAAGTTCTTGTTATACAGGTCCTTCACTTGCTTAGAGTTACCCCAAGGTATTTTATATCGTTTGTGGCTATTGTAAAGGGTGATGTATCCCTGATTTCCTTCTCAGCCTGTTTGTCATTTGTCTGTAGGAGGGCTACTGATTTTTTTGAGTTAATCTCATATTCTGCTACATTGCTGAAGGTGTTTATAAGCTGTATGAGCTCCTTGGTCGAATTTTTGGGGTCACTCATGTATACTATCATGTCATCTGCAAATAGTGAAAGCTTGACTTCTTCCTTTCCAATTTGTATCCCCTTGATCTCCTTATGTTGTCTTATTGCTCTAGCTAGAACTTTAAGCACTATATTGAATAACTATGGGGATAGCGTGAAGACCCCAGGGGAACAGGAAGAAGCAGAGTGCTTGAGAGGTCTCCAGAAATCCACCAAGATACCTCCACTGTAGACTACTGGCAATGGTCGAGAGAGTGCCTGAGCTGACATGCTCTGGTGATTGGATGGCCAAACACCCTGGCTATCATGATAGAACTCTCATCCAGTGTCTGATGGAAGCGGATGTAGGGATCCACGGCCAAGCCCCAGGTGGAACTCCAGGAGTCCAATCGGCGAGAGAGAGGAGGGATTGTATGAGCGAGAGATGTTGAGACCATGGTTGGAGGAAGCACAGGGACAAACAACCAAACTAGTGGAAGCACATGAACTGTGAACCAATGGCGGAGGAGCCCCCATGGAACTGGACCAGGCCCTCTGGATAAGTGAGACAGTAGATTAGCTTGAACTGTTTGGGAGGCCCCTAGGCAATGGAGCCAGGACCTGTCTTTGGTGCTTGAGCTGGCTTTTTGGAGCCTGGGGCCTATGCTGAGACACTTTGCTCAGCCTTGGTATAGGGAGGAGGGGACTAGACCTGCCTTGGCTGAGTATGCCAGGCTGAGCTGACTCCCCAGGGGATACCTTGCCTTGGAGGAGGTGGGAGTGGAGGGGTTGATTGGGGGGGAGGGCTAGGGGGTGAGAGGAGGGAGGATGGGGGAATCCGTGGCTGATATGTGAAATTAAGTTAATTATAAAATAAAAATACTATAAAAAACAATTATGTGACCTGTAGACAAAGAGTTTTATATCTCTTCCTTCTCCATCTGTGTGTCTGACCACAGCAGCAGTGTTGGAATTATTGTGAAGAAATTTTAACATAGGTTTAAGCATTGAGGCTGATAGAAATGTGGGTGCTCAGGGAAAGGCTAGGACATGTCCAAGCATTGGTGTGGGCTTCTCAAAGAGTCACACATAAGTCTCAGCAGCCGCCACATAAACAATTTCAGTGGCTTTCAAGTTACACCTCAAAGATTGCTGAAAAGTGTCTCCCCACCGTCGCTTTAAAGAAATAATATTATAGGTTGCTTGGAAGGTGCCTTGGATGGGATAACAATCTGATGAGATAGGACTACAGGACACAAAAGGTCGCACAAGGAAGTCAAGATATTCCTTTCACTGCAAGCGTGTTCCTGGTGAGATTCCTAGAAAATTACAGCTCTGTAGCTGGGCAAAGAGAAAGGCCATCCTGAAATGTCATGTCCACCTGGGCTTTAAGCATGCCCATTATTTTAACATTCTTATTTGACTTATCTCTACACAAGGTATTTTCTCTATATAGGCAGGCTTCAAAGGAAATCTTGCTAATTGTGCTGTAATGAGAGGCTTCAGTTAGGCTTCAAATTGGAGGGCTCTTTCCTTTCCAAGTTTTTCTATCCAGCCTCAAAGTGACTCTGCATCTTGTGTGTGTAGACAGCACCACCTGTCTAGAATTCACCAAGAGGCACAGACTGATAAATACCCTGTTCCTACAAACACAGGTACCATCTATACACTTCTCCAAACAGATCAGGAACATACGAGCACTGGATATAGCACATTACAAAAACCAGTTTGAGAACTTACTGAATACATCAGACCAACAAAGGGTACAAGACCGTTATCTGAACCCTTAAAAGGAAGGACAGTTCATTCAGAAATGGGAACAGTTCCACCTACCTGTCATCTGACTACCAGTGTGAGCGTCAATGGACAGACAGGTAGAGAACTCTCCACTGTCTCTGGGGCTTCCACTTAGCATGGTTTCCCCTGCTTGACAAGGCCCACTAAAATTGTTTTTACCCATCCATCCAAACGTCTGTCTGTCTGTCTGTCCCTGGTCCTGTGCTTTGCCTTCAAGGTCCTATGATTTCTGTGCCTAAGCTGTGACCCTACTGCTTGTGCTACAAGAAGCTCTCTGAGTTAGTTAATCTCTTATCTCTTATCTCTCTTTGCATCTGTAGAACTTTCTGTCTTTGCTTCCAGTCAGGCCTCTATGAAGTCTGAAACGTCTTTAACCCTTTTGTAGCCATTCTGTGTGTATGTATATATACACATATAGATAGAGATAGATAAATAGATACTGCATACTGCTACACACACACACACACACACACACACACACACACACATGCACACACTGCAGTGTGTCATTTAAGAGTTAATATTGGTAACTAATATTGTAATAAAAGAGCCTATGATACAAACAGCTGGCACAGGTCTGCTTGGTAAATTATAGTCAACGAAACCAATGGAGCATGCATATTTGATGTTATTCAGTAAACTCTGCATTGTGGAAGGGCACATACATTTCTATCTATGTAAGATAGCACTCACATGACCACTCTCCTTTCTTCAAAATCTTTATAAACCTTTCCAGGAAACATCAAATTGCCATTGCCATGCTCTGTCACTGGAACCCTAGGCTGGAGGCTTGACTCTAGAAGGAGTCAAAACAAATTAGTTCTAGCCATGTTCACCTAGGTGGCACTTAGGAAAAGATTTTAGTCAATAAGGCCTTGTTGGAAAAATGGAGACCCATCTTCTGGATGTCAATTTGATTGGATCAGGAACTATATAAGAGACAGTACTCGGAGTGAGTCTGCAAAGGTATTTCATGGAAGGATTAACTGAGAGGGTACAAGTCTTCCCAAAAGTGGGAAGTACATTCTGGTGTAACCCCAGATATAAATAAGGAGGTCCAAGGAAAAGTTATTCCTTTCATCTGCTTCCCTTTGCTCCTTGCTGGTTAGGAAATCTAACTTCTTTCTGACACTAGAATCCACTTTCTAATCCTCCCAAAGTGGATGGAGGCCAGTGGCTCTCCAGGAATCCTCCAGGCACTCATCACAAGATTGAAATTGCTGAGGAGCCAACCAGTATGGACCTCACACCCAACAGGTTCTCAGCCTCTGCAGTGGACAGCCACGGTTAGGCTATCCAAGCATGTGTTATGTCAGTCAGTCTATCAGTTCTGGTCCTCCAGAGAACCCTGACTGATGCAATCAGTTTAAATACAGAAGGAATTACAGCAGAGGGCAAGCAGTGTGCACACTGAAGCAGTCTTGGCTAAACTGTAATCCAGTTAGCCATGTGATCTACTTAATCCTGATTTTCAAGATGATGTCAGAGAAGTCTGTCTTGCTTAGAGACAACCCAATTCTCATGATTGCTCCTACTCTGTGCAGAGTCATCCCCAGTTTCCATCATGGGGTGACCTGTCTTTGAACCTTTACTGTTCTGGTGTATAGGTTTAGGGCAATAACAGGATACTTTTGGAGACATTTTCAAAGGTCTATAACAGGATACTGTAAAAGCTGACAGTAAAATACCTTGATGTTTTACCTTAACTTTGTGCCTTCAGCCTTCAGGGGTATGAGATGGTTGGGTACCACTAGGTTTTAGAGATATATTCCTTGAATGGTTAATGTGTCTTTCACCAATATCTTGCTTTGGATTCTTCTCAGCTCCTTGTGATTTCCATTAAGAATTTAGAGGCAGCCTGGAGAAATGACTTAGTTGTAGCTAATGTATTCCTGTGTCCACCCGGCTCCTGCAGCCCCTCAGACCCAAGTAAACACACAGAGACTTATGTTACTTATAAACTGTATGACTGTGGCAGGTTTTTTGCTATCTAGTTCTTGTATCTTAAATTAACCCATTTCTATTCATCTATAAGTTGCCACATGGCTTATGGCTTACCGGTACTTTACATCTTGCTTCTCATGGCGGCAGCTGGCAGCATCTCCTGATTCAGCCTTCCACTTCCCAGAATTCTCTTCTCTCTTTGTCCCGCCTATACTTCCTGCCTGGCTACTGGCCAATCTGCATTTTATTTATCAATCAATCAGAGCAACACATTCACAGCATACAGAAAGGCATCCCTAGCACTTCTCCTTTTCTTTTTTTCAAAAAGGAAGGTTTTAACTTTAACGTAGTAAAATTACATATAACAAAACAATTATCAAGCAAGAATTATAGTTATAATATCTAGTCTATTTGTATTTGGCAAAATTAAAGAAGATATCCTATCTATCCTATATTTGTGAGTCTAAGGTTTCATATCTAACTTATAATTTATCATAACTAAGGAAATTATAACTATCTAGTCTTCAACTACATCAAAGACCTCAGAAAGATATAATATTACCTGAGAAATGGGAGAAGGATGCAAGCAACTTTTGGGAATCTTGAGAGAGTAGTCAGAGACAGCTGGCAGCCTGGACAATCATCCAAAGTTCCTCTGTAAAGTTGGGGCATATGTCTTCAGCCCACAGGGCTAGCGTGTCTCAGTCACTTCTCTCTGTGTCCTGTAGAATGTCTGGCAGTTTCCTCTGCAAAGCAGGAACCTGAAGGACTATTTTGCCAAGCAAAGTTCAGTGGCCACCTTTCTATGGGTCCTGCATGTCCAGTCAATCAAGCAGTCCAAGCAAGAACAGTTTCTTGCCCAAATGGCTATTTTTGCCAAGAGGATAAACTCCTTATAGAGTGTCTTCAATGCCTATTTTCTCTCTGAAGCAAATTGGTGCTGCCAGGAGCAGACATGTCTCATTGTCCAGAAAGTCTAAATTTTTAAAAACATTTTAAATGCCATATTTTGTAGGTCTTTGAAGTGTTTGGAGACTATCTATCTGTCTGAAATCTATCTATCTATATATATATGAAACTAAACTAACATGACTATAAGACTGATTATCATAGAATACTAATTATTAATCTGTATTTCTTAATTATCCATTACAATCTAAATGAGTTACATAAACATAATACCTCAAACGAGAGTAGAAATATATATATATAGATATAGATATAGATATATATCTATATATATATATACAGTATAACAAAATTAAGTTTAAACTTGTATCTATAAACTAAAATCCATAGCAATGTAAAACATTTTTAAACAAGTTGTTAGTATTTATCCTATCATATTTAAATCTCCTTTTTTTCTTTAGAAAGAAATTACATTTATAATCAACCTGCTTTAAATAAAAATATTGTTTTTTCTATGTCCCACACCAGAGGGCTCTTCTGATACAAGACAGAAAAATCTCTCAACCTTTTTTTTTTTTTTTGCAATATGCTTGGGTTTAGAGAAGGAGTGAGCCAATTCCATCTCCAAAGCCAGCTTGGTATATTTGGGAATTTGGGTGTAGCTTCTCATACTACTTCCTGTTGGATGAGGGCACTGTATTTTTATGGGGACACAAAGAAAATTTTAGGATTATGGGGTAGTCTGTGAGGGTGTATCGTCTGAGCCAGTTGCCTTGAAACTGTTCTGGATGTTGGATCATCTGGGCCATGGTGTCATCAGAGACTTTTCAGGGGGTCTTGGCTGGTCAAACCTGATGTATCTTAATCTGGAACAAATTCATAGCCTCTTGCTTTCTGTGGAAACAAAAGCAGAGCCTCCTTTCCAAAGCAACATATCAGTAGATCCAAATTTTGAAGTCGAGGTACCTTTAAAATATACATATTGGTTTAACTCAGCAGCTTTTACAATCAAATGTCTCTCTGGTGTTAAAAATCCCAAAGACAACACAATCCAGATTCTCTGTGTGATATACATCTTTACATGGCTTATTTTTTATATTACTTTTACTTTCTCTTTAAAGACTTGGTTTTTAAAACTATCTATTTCTTTATATAACTTTCTTTTCCTCTTTCTTTTAAGCTCATGTACAATTTTACACACAGTGCAAACCATTTGAAGGTTTATTTAATCTGAATCTGACTTATTGTGAATCTATTGCTTTAAACTGCAGCATAACTAGGACAGAAATGGCAGCTTTGGCTACTGGCTCTGCCCACCTCAGCTTTCCAACATGGCGGTGGTATGTTTATCAACCAGCTCTGGCTCTAGGAGCCATGTGTACCACCAACTCTCGGAAGCAGCGGATCTGTGCCTCCATCCAGCAGTGTATAGCCCAAAAACCTTTTCTGTCCCATATCAGACTTAGTGGTTAAGGGTATTTGCTGCTTTTGCAGAGGGCCCGAGCATCTTTGTAAGGTGGCTCATAGCTCTTGGTAACTCCAGCTCCTCAAAATCAAATATGCCTGGCCTCTGCAGGTACTGAGAAAACACACACACACACACACACACACACACACACACACACACACTAAAAATGGATCTGAAGAACATTCAGATTAAACACACACAGAGTAGTGTAGAAATAGGCAAGGTTCATTACTAGACAAAAGAGTGAGCGTAGGCCTTTGATCCGAAGACTCCATTTACATTTTAGGTAGGTTTCATACTATTTTAAATTCTCTGGAACAGAACTCATTCCTGAGAGTGTTTTCCTATCTAAGTATTTGACAAGCCCATTTGGACGACTTGCAGGAGAGAGCAATGGCACATCCTTTTTTGACTACCAGAGAGTTTCCTGCTAGACAATAATATTATGAGGTTTTGAGCTCTACGAGATGTGTTTGGATTCCTCTGACCAATAATTACAGTCCCCAGTTCCAGTCCTTGGTTATACCAGGTGTTGATGAGTGATAGCTCTACCCCTAATGTTTTATAATCTAGATAATGTCTGGCTCACTACCCAATACCTGAGTTGAGCCACAGTCCACTTTAAATAAAGGGGACAGACACAAAACGAAAGCAGAGACACCAGGTTCTTTTCTAACAGACCCACACAAGGAGTCAATGCTTTTCAGCAAAAGCATTTTCCAAGTACCTGTTATATTTGTGTCTGTTTTTCACAATTTGATGACAGGGCCTCTGGATTGAAATGAAATGTTCGCCAAGCCACAGAGCAGAAGAAGGACAGGGAGAAATCAAGAGTTTAGCTTAGGATAGGAAGGTAGGAATCACTGTGTAGAAAGTGGGGTTTTTCTCAGGTTGTTTGTGTTAACTAACTGATGTTGAGTCAACAGAAGTGAGTAGCTGAGGCAGCCAGCCAGACTTACAGAAAGGGTGTTTGCAAATGAAGAGAGTTCCCATGGGCAACAAAGAAGAAAGAGAAACAAAGAAAAAACTTTTCCGAGACAGGGTTTCTCTGTGTAACCATTCTGGCTGTCCCGGAACTCACGTTTTTTAGACCAGGCTGGCCTTGAACTCACAGAGATCCACTTGCCTCTGCCTCCCAAGTGCTGGGATTAAAAGCATATGCCCCCACCGCCCGACTGGAAAAAAAAAAAAAGCTTATCAAGAGAAGAAAACGTGAAAGGACGGGGTGGTAGGAGGTGCCTCTAACTGCAAACTGAGGATCCAAGTATTTGATAAGATGATGGCGCAGTTTAACTCTGTACACACCAGGCTGCCGGCTGATCTCCCTTACAGGTTCCATGGATTTCTCAACAAAACATTTGTTGCAGTAAAAAGACACTCCAAGAAATCCAGAAAACGGTGATAATGGGTGTTTACCACATAAGCCTTGAAGGGAGTAATTGCTTCCTGATTGCCTTGTCTTTTGTTACTAAGTCAACAAAATACAAAGTGTTTGTTTTCAAATGTTCTTTGGTGTTCCAGCAGTATTTGCATTACCCCCAAAGAGATAATTGGATAAAGACAAAAGTGGAAAACTCTCAGGCTTTGACAAAGAACAGGACTTACTTAGAATGAGTGCCTCAGCATTCAACAGGGTGGAGACTTGTCTCCCAGACTGCAGCCTTTCAGATGGAGACTTATGGATGCCTGTCGTTAAACTGTGTGTGGGAAACTTGGAAAAATAGTTTGAGATGTTACTGGTCCTTAAATATTCTGATTATTGCACTACTATTTGGTAAAATTTCAGTATAATGTTATTCACTTGCAAAATAACATTTTGTACATTTGTCCTCTGAATCCTCTTGGGGACAAAATATCCAAAGGAGATTAGCTGCTGATATGAGGCAGTCTTATTTGTTAAGGTCCTTAAAAGTGAAGCCTAAGGAGATCCTGGAATGCATATTTGCTAAGACAAACTCCAGCACTCACTAGTGGAAGATCCTACTAAGATCATGGAAAATCTACCACAGGGGTATTCCCTCTAGAACAGTGCTTCTCAACCTTTCTAATGCTGCGACCCTTTAATACAGTTCCTCATGCTGTGATGACCCAACCATAAAATTATTTGCATTGCTACTTAATTGCTATAATTTTGCTACTGCTATGAATCATAATGTAAATATCTGTGCTTTTTGATGATCTTGGCGACCCCTGTGAAAAGGTCATTCAACTCCCAAAGAGTTTGCAATCCACAAGTTGAAAACTGCTGCTCTAGAAGAACCCAAATATTGTTTGTCTGTAATCATTAAATAATTGATAGATTTGACCAGATACTGCAGGAAGTCACGACAAAAGCCATGTGTATATTTTTAGCCCTTGGGAAGCCAAGCTTTTCTATCTGTCAGTTCCCAAAACTCACTGAAGGGACACCAGCCCACTCAGGCATGTGGCTCTGGTAGGCCTTGTCCTTATCCCCCATTCCCTCTGTCTTGCTAAAAACTGTTAGATTCCGTTCCTGAGGCTAGCCACCAAGGTCTGTCTCCTTACTTGGCCACTTCCTCCTCCTGAGGCTGACAACCAAGGTCCAGCTATCAAAGTATTGAAGTCCAGCAATCAAAAGCCCCCTTTGGCTCACCTAATTAACATGCCCAATTAAAATTAAACACCTCACCCTAACATGGGGTTTCCCCTTGTACCTTTATAAACTGCCATTTTCCTATGGGCCATGTCTATCTCCTTTCTCTATCCAGAGGCTGTCCTTCATCCCTCAGGACAAATATCCCTGCCCCCCTTCCCTTGTTCCCTTCCCCTTCTCCCTCATCCTCTATCTCCTGTCTTTATCTCTTATTCCCGGCCCTCTGTCCCTCTGGGGCAAATAAATCTCCTTTGTGCTGAGAACTTGGCCTTGGGGGTCCTGAGCCAATACTTTTCCTTACAACTGTGCCCCAATCACTCCGATGTCCATGAAGTCACTCAACATTTCCAAATGTTTGTGAAACTAAATGACATGTTATTTCTACAAATCCTTGGTATGGGAAGAAATAAATACATTCCTTGAAAGAAATAAGGTTTTTGCCTCATCAAGTTCAAAGATATTCTCCCCAGCATTCATCTATTGGTCACGTAGGGCCTCCTTCTCTTCACTGAACCCCAAGTTATTTCTTCCGAGGCTCTTGTTCATTCATTCTGTAATTAAGACAGATTCCCAAGTTGTGAGGGAACCAAAGCAGCCTGGAACATTTGTACAGTCTGTTTGCCCTGTTCCAATGTTAATGGAAACATTTTATACTATAATTTTAAGAAGAGAACAGCAGGGAACATTTAGAAAGAGTGTATTCTCAGGGAAAGTTAAGGGAATTAAATTAACTGGGCAGATTCAGTTCTCACAAAAATATTGCCTTTGTCCAAGTTCTCTCTAGGGTCTGCTCTACAAACAAATTAAGTCGTTGAAAGAAAACTCCAGTGGAATTTAACCCTGGAGGAAGTTTGTTATTTCTAAGAGTAAAAGAAAGAAATCATGACTCCAGCATTTTTATCATAAATCATAAGTAGTGATTGCTTCAGCCCACGCAACTTTGCAACAGAAGAGATGTCAGAAATTACAACCCCCACTCACTGATAGGGAAGCAGCAGCCCAAGGACGTTGCTGGATTGGCTCATGGTCACACACACCCTTGGCACTGGGTGGAGAGAGGAGCCAAGGAGCCCACATCTGAGGACTAGTCTTTCTGTCCCATCATGACAGCTACCTTAGGCCACCATGCATTTTCAAGTAATACCTTTTAAGAGTTACACCTTCCTGGATAGCCAGTGAGAACCTTCAGGATCAGAACATACCATTTTATGTCTGCAAGAGACTAGGATGTTAGCCTACACTATACTTCTGTGGTGTATTTCCAGGTTGCTATTCTGGGAAACTACAGACATAGAAGCAGCTCTGAAAAGGCACCTTTTGTAAAAAAATTTACATTTACAAAGAAGTCTAAATAAGTACCTGTGGACAGGAAAGGAGTTGCTGAAAAAGACTGTACCACCTGCAGTCTCCGAGTCCCCTTCCTTCACTGCTCAGTGGCTTGTCTTCACCACCCTT